>NW_008340972.1:609688-610162 GCF_000622305.1 Nannospalax galili | reverse complement strand
AGATAGATAGATAGATAGATAGATGATAGATGATAGATAGATAGATAATAGGTAGGTAGATGATAGATAGATAGATGATGATGATGATAGATAGATAGATAGATGATAGATAGATAGATGATAGAAAGATAGATGATAGATATTGATAGATAGATATAGATAGATCGATGATAGATGATTAATAGAAAGATAGATGATAGATAGATAGATAGATAGACAGATGATAGATAATTGATAGATAGATGATAGATAGGTGATAGATAATAGGTAGGTGATAGCTAATAGATACATGATAGATACATGATTGATAGGTAGATAGATAGATGATAGATAGATAGATAGATAGATGATAGATAGATGATAGATAGAAGATAGAGATGATAGATAATAGATAGATAGATAGATGATAGATAGATAGATGATAGATAGATAGATAGATAGATAGATAGATAGATAATAGATAGATAGATAGAT
>NW_008340972.1:604360-609615 GCF_000622305.1 Nannospalax galili | reverse complement strand
TAAATTGATGATAGATGATAGATAGATAGATAGATGATAGATGATAGATAGATCGATGATAGATGATTAATAGATAGATAGATAGATAGATAGATGACAGATAGATAGACAGATAGATGATAGATAGATGATAGGTACTTGGTAATGATAGATAGATGATAGATAGATGATAGATAGATGATAGATATATAGATGATAGATAGATATTGATAGATAGATATTGATAGATAGATAGATATAGATAAATCGATGATAGATGATTAATAGATAGATTAGATAGATGATAGATAGATAGACAGATAGACAGATGATAGATAGATTATAGGTAATTGATAGACAGATGATAGATAGGTGATATTATAGATAGATAGATAGATAGATAGATAGATAGATAGATAGATATAGATGAAAGATAGATAGAAAGATAGATAGATAGATAGATGATAGATAATTGATAGATGGGTGATAGATAGATAGATGATAGATAGATAGATAGATGATAGATGATAGACAGACAGATAGATGATAAGTGATAGATAGATGATAGATAGATAGATGATAGATAGATAGATAGATAGATGATAGATAGATAGATAGATAGATAGATAGATAGATAGATAGATAGATAGAAGATAGATAGATGATAGATAGATATTCAGCTATGGCACATCAGCCCCACTGCTAACGATGCCCAGGACACCCCTGCCCCATGGTGAACAGCAGAAAACAACTGAAGGTGAAGGGAGGTATGTGCCCTCAGCTTCCTGCAGAAACGACCCTGCTGGCTGTATTTCTTTCCTTCTTGTTTCTTCCCTTTTGGATACATGTTGAAGGAGCTCAACTTAGTAGAGAGTGGGGCTAGCTTGTGCTGCACAATGCCTTCTGTACGTCAAACTCCTTAATTCCTAAACCTAGACCACTGTGAGGAAGGAAAAGCAGATGACAGGAAGTGGACATAGAATTGCCATCCTTAGACAGGTCCCACTAATCTTTGCTCCATCCTGTTTCATTCAATTACAGGCTTTCACTATGCAACCCAGGCTGGTCTTGAACTTGAGATCCTCCACCACATGAGCATCGCCCCTCCCAGCTAAGGTCTGGATTAATTTTTATGTAGTGGTTACTAAATTATACAGTATGGCAAAGATGCTATTATAGATGGGAAAGGAGGGATCACTGTGATAGAATAGAAGCCATGAAAAAAGAGAACCCTTATGTTTTGACTCCAGTAATCTGATGCTTCCATTAGCCACTACGCTTTACATAGATCACAGATGTACAATATTAAATACAGATGTACTAAACTTAACGAGAGTCACAATCACTGTGCATTAACAAAAGACAAAATAACTGAAGCCAGGGGCAGGAGAAATGACTCAGACGTTAGGGCTGCTTGCTGCTCTTGCAGAGGACCTGAACTTAGTTCCCAGCACCCACATCAGGCAACATACAATCACCTCTAACTCCAGCTTCTGGGGATCGAACACCCTCTTCTGGCCTCTTCAGGCATTGCATTCACATGTGCACATACCCACACTCAGATATACATACATACACAAAAATAAAAATCCTTTTAAAAATAACTTTAAAATGCAGTCCCTAGATTTCTGAGAGAGTGTGATCAATTCACAAGTGCATTTCCTCTGCCCACAGTGATGGAAGAATCTTCCAGAATGGATTCTGCTGCTGACATCAGGATGCTGAGAACCAGAAGACCTTTGAAATTTTCTCCTGAAGACTGAGTGGAAATACTGTCATCTGTGCAAATGAAGTGGAACTGAGACTGGGTTTTTAATAGATCTGGACTAATTTTTGCTTTGTTTTGACCTTGGGCCAAGGTTCTAGGTTGCTGTGTGTTTCTGTGATAAATACCATGACCAAAAGCAAGTTGGGGAGGAAAGAGTTTATTTCACTTTACAGGTTACATTGAGAGCAGTCAAGGCAGAAGCTTGAAGCAGAAACCACGGAAGAAGACTGCTTACTAGCCCACTTCCCTTGGCTTACTCAGTTCCTTGCCTGCCCCAGAATGGCACCCTCCTGGACCCTCCCATATCAATTGACTACGAAGAAAATGCCTCACAAGCATGCCCACAGGCCAGTCAGATGGAAGCAGCTCTTCAGTGGAGGATCCCTTTGGCTGACGACTGAAGCTACCCAGCACAGTTGGTTAAACTCCTGAACCTCCTGCCTCCTCCTCCCGAGTGCTGGGATTACAGGTGTGTGCGCCACCACGTCCAGCTATACGAATGTTTACTTTTTAAAATATGAGCGGTTAGGAGATCTAAGAATTTCTCACTATTGCAGTCACATAAACCTAAGGTGTGTTATCAGAATCATCTGCAAGATTAAGTAGAAAACTGGCCTGAAGGAAAATCTATTTTTCTTTCTTGACAGTTTCTTCAACTAGAAAATGATGGAATTGTCGTGACTCTCTCGGGAACATTCCAACTCCTGCAGCCTTGAGATTCTCACGTGATAAAGTGGGGTAAGAAAAAACCAAAAAGTTCCTATGTTTGTGCAAAGCAAATCTAACTGAGTCAGGTCTAAGGTCATGTCCACACGACGTCATCTAGTCAGTAGAAAAGGGAAGCTTTCAGCCAAACAGTGGACTTGCCATTCTAGACCGATAGCAGTTGGGGAGGAGGAAACTAGACTATGAACACAGCAAATTAAAAAGACCGGGTGTGTGGCTATGAGGAAAGGTTGCTGAGGTTTCTCAAGTCTCATCGTCTTCCTGACAACAAACTGTGCCCCCAGTACACTCCCTCCACCACTGCAGCTATGAAGCATATTTCCACTGAACTCCTTCTCTGGAGAAGTTTCAAATGTCAGCTCTGTGGGTTCTGTAATCTTGAATTAACCGCATTGACTGTGGGGGCTAGAACCAACGTTGAGCTGTCTTCCTTTCTACAGAAAAGGAAACTGAGCCTCACAGCCTTGTTCCTGGCTCTCCCACAGCAGCTACTGTGGCTTCGTGTCTTGAAGATAATTCTCTCAGATAATAGGAGGTGCTCCTCATGGCTGTCCAAGATGCTGAGGGTCCAGCCCTAAGCAAAACACATATACCACCCTCTCTAAGGCCCAAGGAGCGTTGTGGAACAGGGTGGCGAGAACCTAAGAGCCAGAAGATAGGGAGACGGGCTGTGGAATGTTCTCTGACAGGCATGACATGGCCGGTTGTAGGTATCACAGCCTCACGGCACCTGCAGGTACTAGCACTGGGCTATACAACGGTGGCCCTGCTGACTGTCACTCATGGATGACTATTGGATTCTGAAAAATTCTGGGAGCAGGTCAGTCACTGTCTTCAGCTGTAACCCTACCGGTGAAGCCACCAGGCTCCAGTGGGTGATTCCAAGACCATGGTCACATAGCTGGTCCTGGTCAAGCCCAGAGGGGCACAGATAACACAAAGTCATGATGTAAGAGAAATTTTTAGGAAGAGAGGAGACTGACAGGACTCTGAGAGGGTTACGTGAGGACAGAAGATGAGACTAATCAGAATGTGCACTGTGTGTGTGTGTGTGTGTGTGAGAGAGAGAGAGAGAGAGAGAGAGAGAGAGAGAGAGAGAGAGAGAAAGTGCCCCAAACACAAAGCCACTTCATTAAAACAGAAAGAAAATAGGGCTGGAGCAATGGTCGGCAGTTAGGAGCACTGGCTGCTCTTGCAGAAGACCTGGGCCCAGTTCTATCTATAACTCCAGTTCCAGGACATTCAATGTCCTCTTCTGACTGCACAACATGGGTGCACTTACACACATTCAGGCAATACACTCAGGCACATAAAATAAAAATAACAGAACCCGGTGTGGTGGCACACACCTTGTGTCCCAGAACTCGGGAGGCAAAGGTAGGCAGATCTCTGTGAGTTCAAGGCCAGTCTGGTCTATATAGTGAGTTCCAGACCAGGAGGGCCTTGTCTCAAAAATACAAATACAAATAATAATAATAAAATATTTTTAAAAGAAAATATTAAGTGTCTGTGTTACTTTTAGACTGGAGCCCAGGATACCAAAACTATCTCAAAAGAGAAAAAAAAAGTCTGTCTCGCACATAAAGACCAGAAATAATATATGTTGTGGCAAAGGAAGATGTGGACAGACTATGGTTAAAAATAAAGATTCTTTGTGGTTTTGATAAAGTTCTCGTCAGGTGGTTTGTCATTCTTCAGGCTGAAGGCGATGGAAGTATAATACCAGACTCTCCTAAAATAAACCAAAATGGACTTTTTAAAAAATTGGTTGAGAGGGCACTTTGTTCTTCTTCTCTGAAGTGAGTCCAGACCAAAAACAACAAAAATGAACTGGTCAAAGAAAGGAGTGTCTTAATCTGGGTCAGTTTGGACACTTTAACTCAGTTTAATTTAACTGAACAAACTTTTATTGATTCTGTGGAAGGCTCCATCACCCTCACTTTCCTGCCTCATGACCCTATGTATGAACTTCAGGAAAGAGTTGAACAAGAAGTGACAGGGTATGCAAACTGGACATCAGATTATAGTCAACCCTTCAAAACTAAACTCTTTATACACCCCGAATAGGTAGCATCAGATGGGGATGTTCGAAGAGCACCTGGGGACACCGTTCAACTATCAGTGCCATTGCCATTAAATCACTTTTCTTAAATGTTACTGAATTAGTGATTTCTGGCCTCCTCAGTGGTCCAGGAGAATTAATGTGTATTCGTGTGTATGTGTGTGTGTGTAAGAGAGCTTTTTTATTACTTCAGTGCCATAGCTCAAAAGCTCTCTCTACATTGCTTAATTGCTGAAATGAAGAAATATTACAAGCCTTCATATTAACATGTACAGAGCAAGCTTTCATGAGGACTTAGCAGAAATGTCCCCCCTTTACCGCAGCAGAACAAAGTCAGGTGCAAACTTCAAAGTCTTTGAAGGAATCTGTACCCAAATGTGACTAAAAGTGTCTACATTGCAATCACTGCCACTTTGGATTCCCAAACATAAATAACACAGAGAAAACATGCCAAGAGGGGATTTCTTTCAGTTCTGAGTTTACAAAGTTAACACTAGTGGCTACACAAATTTCCACCCGTTAACATATACAAATATATGTATATGTTATATATATATGTGTGTGTGTGTATACACATAGATTATCTATATATATATATATCTCCAGTGCTGGGGTAGGCAAATGCAAGGGGATCCCTGGGACTTGCTGGACAGCTAGTCTAGTCTAGTCAGTGGACATCAAAAACAAGGCAGAGGGTGACTAAGGAAAATATCCTATATA
>NW_008340972.1:595744-604343 GCF_000622305.1 Nannospalax galili | reverse complement strand
ACACACACACACACACACACACACACACACATACACATACACACACACTAAAAATTATTCTCTTAGAATTTTGTGCTTACCTATTTATTAACTCCTTCGAGAAGTATTGATTCATATAAATGCTATATTCACTCAGCATTTGTTTCCATGAGACAATTAGAGACTTTCTAGTTATTAACTAAGGAGCATCTGATCACTGAGGTATAAGAAGACAGATCATGACCCTGATTGAAAGCCGAAGGGAAAAACCCCAAGAGTGACAATTCATCTCTACCCAAGCAGACAGCAAGGATGAACAAGAAGCCATCCACAGAGGCACTGCCCCAGGACACTGACACGGCCATCCATGTGTCACCATAGCTCCAAGTCACCATCACAGGTTGAAGGATTTACATTGGGCCAGGCTTGGTGGTGCTTGCCTGTAATCCCAGCACTCATGAGGCCCAGGCAGGAAGATTGCCATGAGTTTGGGGCCAGCTTGGGCTACAGATTGCGATTGTTTCTCAAACAAAATAAAACAAAAGGATTTACATTGTCAGCTGTTAGGAGGACCTTTTTTAAAAACTTGGTCCTTACAGTCTGGTCTTTTCTAGCACCAGAGATGGAAGATGCACTTTGACTCCCTCAGCAGTCTCAGTCAATCCAAAACAAAGCTCTATGACGTGGGCACAGGCCTGAGAGAGAGAACTTTCTCTGCCCTCTGTTTTGTTCTAGAATGTTTACTCTGGGGAAGAAACTGAAGTCTTAACAACAGGCCACTTGTGCTTGCCTGGTATGCACAAAATCCTGGGCTCAATCCCCAGCATTTCATAAAACTGAACATGGTACTACATATCTATAACACCAGTATTTGGGAGGTGGAGGCAGGAGAATAAAAAAAAAAAATCAAGGCCAACATGGAATACATAAGACCTTGCTTCAAAAAATAATCTGGAGGGCTAGAGAGCTGGCACAGCCATTAAAGGCTGAGGATCACAACCATAAATGACAAAAAATAATCTGGGGCTAGAGAGACAGCTCAGTGTTTAAGAGCAGCTACAGCTCTTGCAGAGGACTTGAGTTCAGTTTCTATCAGCTCACAACACCTGTAACTGCAGCTCCAAGGGATCTGATGCCCTCCTCTGGCCTCAGCAAGCACCTACATACACATGCACATATCCACACACACATAATTCAAAATAATAAAATCTTTTTTAAAAAGTCCTGCAATAGTTTTGAAAGCATCTTTGTCAGGATGGCTAACTGAGAGATATTGTTAAGCAGTGTAGGTGAACGGCAGGAAAATTTGAGATTATCCAGGACTCAGTGTACAGAGCCTCAAGTCAAGCCACAGCATCCATCACAGGCATGGGGACTGAGGGGAAACCCAGGGCTCTGTCCACCAGCTGTTACAGGCTCCAAGCAAGGAAGATGAGACTCACCATGGTACCAGACCCCACAGGCATTGTATCTTCAGCCTGGTCCTCTCCCACTCTCTCGGACCAGCTCTGCCATCCAGTGTTTTCCTTTACATATGACCCCACTTCCCATCTCACCTCAGTTTACAACTCCTTGCAGAAAAGAAACTCATGTCTAGAAATAAAACACTCCCATATCCCCCCCATTAGCAGAACTAAGACAAAACCCAATTATGAATGAACACAAGAAAGATCACCACGAAAGATCACCAAGAAAGATCACCAAGAAAGATCACACCTTTTCATTTCATTTCTCAAACATCACACAAATCTCAGTCATCTGGGTTTTGTGGGGTTGGAGATACTTAAATACCTTGGAGGAAGCGTAGACTTCCTAGGTTAGTAACAAGTAGCAGTGTGTATTCTTGGCCCCCCAAAAAGAAACTTTAGAAACGTAAAAACCCATTTGAAAATGTCTTAAATGTCTATGAGCGTGATTCCGACTACATAAAGTCCAACATGAAAAACGAGTAATGACCTCACAATAATTATCCTTTCTTCAAGGCAGGTGTTCCAACTAAATGAAATAGGCGGAGGTTGTAAATGGTTCCCTCCCCTTCCTTCCCATCCCTCCCCTGGCCTGCCCTCCCCTCCCCTCCTCTCCCCTGCCCTCCCCTTCCTAGTCCCCTCTCTGCCTTCTCTTCCCTTTTGGTCCAAGCAAGGGTCTCGCTCTGTAGTGCAATTTGCCTGCCTGGAACTCACTGTGTAGCCCAGGTTGACTTCAAGCTCAGGATCCTCTGCCTCCACTTCCCAATGTGGCATTAGAGGTGCCAGCCACTCGCCCAGCTGATAGAATGTTTCCATGGTCTAAGTTACCTCTGACTTGTTTGTTATTGTTTGTTGTTTTTTACCGAAAAAAAAAAAAAACAAAAAAAACCCACTTAGGTCTGGCTCAAACAAATGTCCCAGGTTTTCTTTGAAAGGGCTTAAGTTCAGGTCACAGTTGAGTTAAAAAATAACAATGAACTCAAGGTCATACGGGGTTCAGCAAACCTTGTGGGTTCTTTTGGACTGTGATTCAAGGTGTGTCCGTGCTGGGTCTTGGCTTCAGAGGCTGGGGAGGGTGGCATGGGTGGGCAGCGACTGAGGGGCCAAGGGCTTTTAGGTCTTTTCAGCAGAAGTTGAAGAAGGGTTTGGGGGAGAACGGAGGAAGTGCCCGGCCCTCTGCACTTCTCCCTGAAGTCACTCTAGCGTGGGTTTCTCGGCCACCCTGACACTTCAGTTCCTGGCAGGCGAACCAAGAGGCCATGGGGACTGGGGAGGGGAAGGCAGAGACAGCCAGCCCCCCACAGTTTCTTCTCTGTGTAACCCCTCCCACCCTATCCAGGGTTAGTCACCCAAGAGGCACCCCATGCCTGCTACCAGCAAGGTTTTCTCCCTCCCCCTTAACCTCTTCCTTGACTAGCTTATATATCACTTCAGACAGCCCTTTTAGATTCCTCTCTTTTGAAATAAAATCCTGTGTTCTGTGTGTTAGTGTCCCTCCATGTTTTTCCTTTGCAACAATTATAGCTGGCTATGTGGGCACCTGTGTGGTTATTGTTCTGGGTTTGATGTATCAGTCCTGGTTTTATTCCTATAAGAACATGCCTGAGACACACTAGCTTTATAAAGAAAAAAGGGTTTACTAAACTGACAGGCTTGAAAGTCGAGGGTCCAAATTACACAGCACAGGTTCTAGTAAGGGTCTCTCTGGGTTGCATCACAACATAGCAGGTGTATCTCCACATCTCTGTTCTCTCCCTTTCCTCTTAAAGTCACCACAATTCAATCATTGGGGATCTACCCTACTAAGCTAGTCAAATCCCCAAAGGCACGATTCTAACAACTGTAGTCAGATTAAGTTTCTGTTCTCCTAATACCATTAATGTGAGACTTTAATTCAACTCCTGCATTAGTTTGGGGTGGGCAGACCATATTCAGAACTTTCCCTCCCTGGCCCCTGCACAGCATGGAGGTTAAAGCAGATGACCAATAAATAATTGTGGAAGGCACAGCTCTGTGCTTGACCATATCAATCCCATTAATTAACTGCTTGTCCCTCCTTATACTTTGCAAACCTTTGGACTGATTGTGTGGTTAGAAGTTAGTAGCAATAAAGCTGGGGACGACTCAGTCAGGAAAGCGCTTGCTACATACATGAGCCTGAGGACCTGAGTTTGATCCCAGCAACCATGTGAACAGCTAGCTGAGCGTGGTGAGTCTGTAATCTCAGCACTAGGGAGGCAGAGACAGGAAGCTCCCTGGGGCTCCATGGCCAGCCAGCCAGCCCAATTGACGAGCTCCATGTTCAATGAGAGGCCATGTATCAGAATATACAGTGGGGAATGACTGAGGAAGACACCCAGCATCAACTCTAACACACAGGTGCACGTACACACACACACACACACACACACACACACACACACACATACAGAAATTATCAGAAATAATTAACACCACATCTTAATTATATTAATAATGGAATGACAGGCTAATGGACTCTGGCTGGCCTGGAATTCACTATGTAGACCAGGCTGGCCTCTAACACGCAGGTGCATGCACACACACACACACACACACACACACACACAAATTATCAGAAATAATTAAGACCATATCTTACTCAATTATATTAATAATGGAATGACAGGCTAATGGACTCTGGCTGGCCTGGAATTCACTATGTAGACCAGGCTGGCCTCTAACTCACAGAGCTCTACCTGCCTCTGCGTCCCAAGTGATGGGGTTAAAGGCATGCACCACCACACAGGCAACGCAATGGCTTTTGCGAAGTTAGTGTTTATGTGTTATAGGCAGTAGTGACTGGATTAAATCTCTGGGTGACAGTCCTCTTCATGTAGGGTAGAGGCCAGAGGGTTGGTGAGAAGGGTGAAGGGAAGGGAAAGGGTCATGACACAGCCAAGGGCTATGCCAGCCAGTGTTCTGCCTGTGGTAACCCCGCCACAGTCTGCCCTGTGTACGCCATCCACAGTATCATGCACACCCTAAGTGCTCTGCTTCAGTCTACATGCATCCACAGCTGATTCCCCTTTCTGGGAGACAAAAGATGAAACCACAAGTCGAAAGGGAATTCTGAGAAGAGATAAGGCTTTGCAGCCTTGGGAGTTCAGTTCCTATGAAATGTTTGTTTTCTCTGTGTCTATAAAATTTTAGCTAAGACATGGGTGGTCAGAACAGTTAAGTGCTTGGTGCTCCTCTGATCCTGTGAGTCTGGAGGTCTGTTTCCCTAATCATTTCCAGTATGTTTAGGCAATAGCACCCGCTTCCTTTAGGACTAAGGATGCATCTAGCAACTGAAGTCAACATTGCCAGTGTCCACAAGAGTGATGCAATAAAGATATTTCTTAGACCATCAACGTAAGTGGGAGCTTGGCAAGTAAAGAGTTAAGGTGGCATACCGGGCCAGCCTCACTCTCTGGGCACCTCCCATTCCAGTCCTGAAGAATGGGGGGAGGGGATCCCCTGAGATTTCCTCCTGCAGCACTTTAACTCTTTAGTGACAATGGCATTCACACAAAAGCAGACTGAGGGACTGAGGGAGCACTCTTCTCTGCCTGGAGGTAGCTGTGGTTGCTCTTGCCTGTAATCCCAGCCCTGAGAGGCTGAGGCAGGAGGATTACTGCAAGTTTGTGGCCAGCACAGTCTATGTAGTGAGTTCAAGAGTGGCCTAGGCTACAGAGTGAGAATCTGTCTTTAAAAAATCAAAAACCAGGAAGAGGAGCAGAAAGACTGTAAGAGCCAGAGGTGGTGGATGACCACGGAAAATTGTTTTCCAGACAACTGGGCAGTTACTCACAGGAACTCACAGTAATGGTGACAGCATGGACAAACCCCACACAAGTTCAAGCCAGACAAAACCCCAGCATAGATGTGAGGAAGTGGGTAAGAAACCCCACCCCCACCTAAGGAACTTTTAGCAATCAATGGCTGCTGGGAAAGGGAGATAGAGTCTCTTTCAAGGATGGGACTCTTGATAGATTAACCAGGCTCCAGTGGATGGACCCACACTGAAGTTCATTTAGGGACACAGATTTGACTCTCTAGGCCTTGTTAGCTATATAATAGGGTTCACGAAATTGGGTGGAAGGGGACAATTAAGGAAGGTAGGGGAGGGGATCTAAATATCATTAAATTATACTGTATGAAAATAACAAAAATTCATTAAAAATGTTAAAAACAAAATGAAAACAGGCTAGAAAGATGGCTCAGCTTCTAAAAGCTCAGAACACCCTTGCACAGAAGCTAAATTCAGTTCCAAATGCCTACATGGGGTAGCTCACGACCACCTATAACTTCAGCTCCAGGGGATCCGATGCCCTCTTCTGGCCTCCATAGGCACTGCACTCACATATACACATACAGAGATGCACACATAAACATAATTAAAAATAAAACCAAAATCATTTTAAAAACCAAACAGAAAAACCTTGCTTCAATAATCACTTGGTCAAATCTTAGCAGTTATAGATTTTGTCCTGTAAGTTTTTAAAGAGTCTGCTAGTGAATACAGATCTAAAAGAATTTCAGGGTAAATCTTTAATAGGACTGATTGTTTTAGTGTAACTTAAAATTAATGAAATGAGAAATGTAGTCAAGGTGTGAAGACATTTGAAAAAAAATGGTAATAGTGAGATTTGTGGAAGGAGACAGATATTCTCCACTTCATTTTCATTTAATTGAAGTTTTCTTCAAAAAAAAGAATTAATTTTTAAGTTCATATAGAGTAACAGATTTTATTCTGACATCTTCACACGTAACCACTAGGTTTTCTTTACTCAAAAAGTAACAGATCTTCTTTATATTAAAACAAAAAGAACATCCTTCTTTTTATAGGTGCCTACTATTTTAACTGAGTTTTTTGAGAGAGAGTCTCATGAGGCAGTTCAGGCTGGCCTGGAACTCATTATGCAGCCCAGGTTATCCTTGAATTCTAGATCTTTCTATGCCAGACTTTCAAGGGCTACAACAATCAACATGAACTACAAGCCCTGACTGGGGGACACTGCCCCTGGCAAAAACTATAACTTCTGGAATTTCTAATTTGAGTCAAAAAATAAAGTATGAGAACTAAAGTGACCTCATTCAGGTAGAGATGTGCTTGGAGGAGCAGAGGCCCAAGAGTTCACACTTTCCATCGTTTAATGTGAATTTCTTTGCCTTTTAATGAGAATCAGAAAAGCATCAAAGTCTAGGCCAGGAGCTGGAGAGATGCTCAGAACTTAAGAGCACTGACTGCTCTTGCAGTGGACCTGGGTTTGATTCCCAGCACCCACATGGCAGCTAATAACCGTAACTCCAGTTCCACGGGGCCCGATGCCCTCTCCTGACCTCCACAGATATTGCATGACATAGTGAACTTACATACATGCAGGCAAAACACTCATACACATAAAATAAAAACATTCTTAAAGCTGTGAGCCAACAGCAAGCTCTTTACCTCTTAGTTTGCAGTCGCTTTCTCTTACAAACTTCTAGGTTTTTTTTGTTGCTGTTTTGTTTTGTTTTTAATTTTTTTGAGAGAGGATCTCATTGTGCAGCCTGGCTAGCCTGGAACTCTCAGTGTAGGCCAGGCTAGACTCAAACTCACAGAGGTACACCTGCCTCTGCCCGCCAAGTGCTGAGATTAAAGGTGTGCACCACAACACTCAGCTAACCTCTAGCTATTAGAAGCAGCATATCTTAGGGCTGAGAATGTAGATTGGTTGGTAGAGTGCTCTCTAGCATGCAGGAATCCAGGGTCTGGTTTCCCATCACTACATTACCAGGCATGCCTGTAATCCCAGCATTTGGGAGATGGAGGCAGGAGGATTTGAAGTTCATTGGATACATCTCACATTGGAAGCTAGACCCTTTCTCAAAAAAATAAATAGTTTTAGTAAAAGAGGTAAAGTTAATTATATCTGATTTTACAGGCGCTTTTAAGAAGAAAAATCCATTCATCGATGTTCTAAGAAAAAAGGTCAATGAACAAATCCCTTCCATTTAGGGTCATATGGACGGCTTACAAAATCACATACTAAAACATATTCACAAAGTTAAATCTACTGAAAGAATTCAACATACCAGATCTTTAAGCTTAAGCGTCTTTAAACATCTTTATTTCATCATTACTTTATCAAAAAATAGTAGATTCAGCACAAATTCTGCTTTTCCAAACTCTCAGGCCCCAACACTGAGGTTATCTTGTTTGGCATTCAAATAGCTCATGTCTACACTAAAGCTGGGATCTTAGAAGTGGCATAAACAGGCCTTTTTCTATAAAGATAAAAGGCTAAGCTTTAAAGGATTTTATATTTATAGATAAATGTTTCCATAGTAATCAGTACTATAAAACTTGCTGGTGTCAGCATGCCTTTGCATACAAAAATGGTTCATATGAAAATGAGCCAGATTCAGAGAGTCAAATGTAAATTCCTTTACCTTTAAAAAAGAAAAAAACTCTTGTGAGAAAATCAGAAATCTTTTTCAATTACGTTGGAAAGCACTACACTTTGAATCACCAGCACCACATACTTCCACAAAACTTACGAGGGACAAAGGCCTGACCTTTGAAGACCCTGAGGACACCAAGGAAAAGCAACACACAGCCGCACAGACCTCGTCACAGCCGCACAGACCTCATCACAGCCGCACAGACCTTGTCACATCCACTGCTGAAGAACTCTGAGCATCTTAGACCCTCCCAATGTCTGAGATCAGTTTGGTCTTAGGAAAAAAGAAAGTTTGGAAAAGAGGGAAAAGAAAACTCAGAAGAAACCAAGATTAAGATGACAATATAGGGCGGGAGAGATGGCTCAGTGGTTAAGGGCACTGGCTGCTCTTGCAGAGGACCTGGGTTCAGTTCCCAGCATCCACAAGGTGGCTTACAGTTTTTAACTCCAGTTCCAGGGGATCCGATGCCCTCTTCTGGCTTCTGTGGGCATTGCAGGACATGGGTGTACTTACGTCATGCATATGAGTGTATTTCTCACACACATAAATAATAAATAAATAAATAATAAATAAATAAATAAGTAAATAAATAAAAACAATAGTATTAGCCAGGTGTGGTGGCACATTCCTTTAAATCCCAGCACTCTGGAGGCAGAGGCAGGCGAATCTCTATGAGTTCAAGGCAAGCCTGATTACATAGTGAG
>NW_008340972.1:573189-595350 GCF_000622305.1 Nannospalax galili | reverse complement strand
ATCTTCTAGATACAATGGTATGGGAGTTCTGGGGGAATTTTGCAAAGCTGTGCATCCACACCTGATGTGTATGCTTGCATATGTGTCATACTTTAATAAAAATGAAAAAACTAAACTTTGAGGTGGTCTGAGAACCTTCCACCACGTATGCATAAATGTCCCCGTTGCAATGAGCTCCGTTCTGTCTCGATACCTCTTCACATCTGCTTCTGTTGGTCAGCAGATATTTGATACTCATAAACGATGATGTGAATAGGCGAAAGTATACACATATGTTCATGCACATGTCTGCACTCAGTTGCTCATGTTTTTTACATTTCTGGAGATAGCTGTTCAGTTGTTTGACTATTACTGCTCTTGAAAAGCATTCAACATAATACCCGCATGTGTCCATTGCCCTGGGCTGGTAAATCATGGAATCCCAGCTGCCCACATCAGAAGGTCTCCAAGCATCATGCATAACCTTCAAAGAACCACAGGTACACTGGCAACTTCTTCCACTGGTAGAAGTTGGGTGCTTTGGGCACAGAACTCCTGACAGGAGTGTGTGTAGGAACCTTGTCGCCAAGAGACCATATGGAAGAAGCTTCTAGAACATCTGCTTTCTCTGTGTTGTTTCCATCTACTTTAGATCTCTCATCTGCCCCTCTTCATCTTACACATCTGGGCTTGCTGTCTGACATCAAGGTACATCCTGGAGGCAGAACGCTGGGGACAAAGGAGCTGAACTGAAAGGAGTTTTGTTGTGAGGTGTGATGCAGCTCCGTTCTGTCTCGATACCTCTTCACATCTGCTTCTGTTGGTCAGCAGACATTTGATACTCATAAATGATTATGTGAATAGGCCAAAGTGTACACATATGTTCATGCACATGTCTGCACTCAGTTGCTCACGTTTTTCACAGGTACACTGGCAACTTCTTCCACTGGTAGAAGTTGGGTGCTTTGGGCACAGAACTCCTGACAGGAGTGTGTGTAGGAACCTTGTCGCCAAGAGACCATATGGAAGAAGCTTCTAGAACATCTGCTTTCTCTGTGTTGTTTCCATCTACTTTAGATCTCTCATCTGCCCCTCTTCATCTTACACATCTGGGCTTGCTGTCTGACATCAAGGTACATCCTGGAGGCAGAATGCTGGGGACAAAGGAGCTGAACTGAAAGGAGTTTTGTTGTGAGGTGTGATGTAGCTAAAGTGGAAGGTATATTGGCAGGATTCTTCCCTCACATGTAATGCCTCCCAGGGGTGGGGGGTGTGTGTGTCTCTAGAAATGGGTTGTGTGGCAGTTCTGGCCCCTGTATGCAAGTATATTTAATAGCCCTCACTGTGTTTCTAATCAAGCTGTTCATATGATTTCTACCCTGAGACACGCAGACACGAGGAATAAATATTTGCCAAACAAAAAGGAAAAATATTTTACCTGCAATACTGGCCTTCACCTTTGACCAAAGTAAAACAAACGAAACCCAAACACTGAACCAGCCCGGGGTTTCCTGAGTATCCAAGAAAACGTCCTTCTGCCTGGTAGTTTGTCCAAAGTGTCTCCTCTCACCCCCTCCCTTTTTCCAGCAAAAACACCACAAAGGCCAGAGCTCCCTGGAACAACAGCTCATACACACTAAATAAGTAAATAGAAGAGAAATATGTGAATTAAACCCCTACCTGTGAAAATTAACAGCTTGTAGAGGAAGGATCAGAGTTCCCAGGATGACTCATCATGACCAAGTCACAGGCTGAAATTATTTGGCGAAACATTACCACTATGCTCCATTTTAAGTACACGCACTAAGCCTTTGGTCGGATCCCGCCCTCTCACTAGGAGACAGTGCAGGGTACAAACTCCACGGCATCTGGTGCTTTGCGTGCCCTGGATACACGGCATGGCTCCACAGGGTGCCCTTTGACCTAGTGAGCCCATACAACCCTTAACCCCACAATAGGAGGATACCACCCAGATGGTCAAGGAAATCCTGGCTAAAATGTAAAGAGAACAAACTGCACATGATACTGGAACCAGCCAACAGTTCATTCACCAATGAGCAGCTTCCGTTTCTGAATTTCAAAGACTCTTGTAAAGGGAAGTTACAGAACCAATTTTGAAGGAGACAAAGTAGAGAAAAGTGGAACTCTGGGGGGATTGTTCGTTTGTTTGATTGTTTGAGAAAGGGGCTCACTATGTAGCACTAAGTGACCTGGAATTTGCTATGTAGCCCAGGCTAGTCTCAATCTCACAGAGATCCACCTGCCTCTGCCTCTTGAGTGCTGGGATTAAAGGTGTGCACACATTTGTCAACCTCCAGGCCTGTTCACGCCACCTTTCTGCCCACTTGGCACTGGGTAAACTTCCCTTCCCCTGCTAAATCCTCTCCAGCATCCCATGAGGAGCACAACACCCTCTTTTGCAATGATCCGTTTTTGCCTAAGACTCTGCTGTGGGACTTGTGAAAATAACGCCAGGTCTTGTGTTGGTGCCCCGCACATCAATTTGTTCAAACCCCGACTGCAAGTGATCGTGTAGGGAGGAGGCAATAGTTGGGAGATGGGGGCCAGAATCTCCAGCAAACAAACCCAGCCATGGTCCATGCAGTAGTCACACAGGGTCTGGCTGAGGGCTGGGAGAATGATAGTTTGTGGCATGTTAAGGCTTTCCTACACAGAAAAGGCTTCCTCTGATGCATTTTCTTTTACTACCCTACCTCTTCTCCAAGGGCTTTTCCAATGTCAGCAAAGAAACAAAAGAATCTAACCCTAGGCTTTGGAGAGTTTCAACAGTTTAGGCTGAAGATGATGATGGTGATTGTGAAATGATGTGACCATCCTGAAAACCGAGGAATCAGACCCTGAACATGGGTGAACTGTGTGGTATTCGAATTATGTGCCATTAAAGTTGCTTTTTAGAGGTTATAAAGTTTAGGTCTGACAATAAGCCACAGGTTTGGAAGAGCAACACCAAACGCAATAAATATCCCTCAGGCAAGAGAGCATGGAACAGGCCAGCAAAGGCTGGACCAGGGGTCCAGGCAGGCAGCCCTAGGTGGCTTCCTGGAGTCTGCAGCAACCCAGAGCAGATCTTGGTGGACATCTAGGTAGCCCAAGATGCTCCCATAAGGCCTAGGGAGCAGAGGATGAGGAACTGATTGATACAGAAATTTATGGGAATGCAAACAACCAGGGCCCTTCAGCAGGCACCAGCCTATAAACCACAGAGGCGGGGCATGAGGTATTTTTAGGGCCAACTCTTACCATTTCTTAAAGCAATCCTAAGGCAAATAGCGGAAAGCTTGTGTTATTGTGTTTGCCTTTTGCCCAAATGCAGGATCAAATTCAGATTTAAAGAAATGCAAAAACAAACAGTGATTGAGGCCGAGTTTGGAGAGGGCCTGGTTATGGAAGGGCTCCTTTAACATCCATCGACACAGGAAACCACTGATAGCTTGAGGTCTTAAAGCTATAGAGGGCTAGTTTTTTTTTTTTTACAGAGGGCAGAGAGAGAGTTTTCTGCCATCTATGCCCCTTGAGGCAGATCAACGGGACATCCTAGGTTCAGAAGGGGAGGATCGGGAAATTAAAGAGACCGACACTTTCTTTTAAGAAATACTGTGGTTTGAATTACTTGCTCAGTAACGACCTTCCCTTTCCCAAAAGGTTATACCCAATGACATCAAGTCACTCCCTGGGTTGAGGCAGGTTGTTAAACCTTGAACAACGTGCTCAGAATGGCTTTGAGTCAGAAAGGAAAAAGTGTATCAGACTGCTTGTTAGAAGTTTTTCCATATAAGTCATATCATAAATCGCCTTGCAGTATAGCCATGTGGAGCTCCATTCCAACTCCTTTTTTTAGCTTGAGAATTTCTTGTTGGACAGGCTAGTTGGCTTAGTCTGATGACCTGAGTTCAATCCCTGGGATCCACATCGTAGAAGGACCAACTCCTATGAGTTGTCCTCTGACTTACACACACACATAGATGCTATGCATGTGTGCACCCACACACACAGAGCTAGAGAGATAAGAGAGAGAAGATAGATGATGATTGATAGATAGATAGATAGATAGATAGATAGATAGATAGATAGATGATTGATAGATAGATGATAGCTAGATGATAGCTAGATGATAGATGATAGATAGAAAAATGATAGATGATAGACATAGGATAGATAGATGATAGATAGATAGATGATAGATAGATAGATGATAGCTAGATGATAGATGATAGCTAGATGATAGATGATAGATAGAAAAATGATAGATAGACATAGATAGATAGATGATGATAGACAGATAAATAGATAGATAAATAGATGATAGATAATAGATAGATGATAAATAATAGATATAGATAGATGTAAATATTTTTTAATTGCTTATTGGAAGCAGGGGGTGATTGCTTAGTCAGCAAAGTGCTTGCTTTGCAAACATGAAGACCTAAATTCAATCTCCAGAACTCATGTAAAAATAAGCCAGATGTGGCAGTGTACACTTATAATCCCAGTGCTGAGGAGGTAGAGACCGATGGTCCCTGGAGCTCAGTTGCCAGCCAGCCTTGCTAACTTGGCGAGTTTTAGATCAATGGGAGACATTGTGTCAAACAAGGTGGATATGTCAAACAACCTGAGCTGACAGCTGAGACTGTCCTCTGGCTTCTACACATGTGCACACATGTGGATGTGCAAACTTGCATGCAAACACACACATACACACACACACACAGAGTTAGTTGTTCCTTTCTTAAGCATCCAAAAGCAATGTAAGCAGGAAATATACTTACTAAGTATCTACCATTAAAAGTGAAATCACATCTCTTCTGCCTTCCGTGTATGAATCTCTTCAAAGAATGGTGTACAGGGCTGGAGAGATGCTCCGTGGTTGAGAGCACTGACTGCTCTTTCAGAGGACCTGGGTTTGAATCCCAGCACCCACATAGTGGTTAACAACCATCTGTAACTCCAGTTTCAGGGGATCTGACACCCTCTTCTGAACTCTGAGTCATTGCACAACATGGGCATTCTTACATACATGCAAGTAATACACTCCTATACACAAAAATAATAAAATAATAAAAATATTTTAAAAATAGTGCTCAGGACTGAAATGGAAGCCTTTTCTCTCAGCAACTTACCCAGAAATCTCATCATCTCCGTGTGTTTAATTATTATTTGTATTCTGATCGCTCCAAAGTATTTTTCCCCAGAAGAGACTCAACACCCAAGCTCCATATCCAACTATGATGGTGCCAGTCTATATAGGACAGCCCACAGACATTTTAAACTTAACAAATCTAAAGGGAGACTCTGGATTCAGTCCTTGAACCTGTCCCTACAACACAGGCAGGTCTTGCCAGTAACTGTTGCTATTCATCTTCCAGTTGCTTGACATAGGGTCATTTCACTTTAACAACTGTCAGTAACTCCACTTCAGGGAATCTGGTGTCGGCTTCTGGCCTCTACAGACATGGCACAACATGGATGCACTTACATACGTGCAGGCAGTACACTCATACACATAAAATAAAAAATTTTTTAAATTTTTTAAATAAATTTTTAAAATTTAAAAATTCTTTTAGTTATTTTTATTTTATGTGTAGAAGTCTTTGCCTGCATGTATGTAAGTGCACCCGTGCCATGCAATGCCTGTAGAGGCCAGAAGAGGGCGTCAGATTTTTCCCCTTGAACTGGAGTTAAAGATGGTTGTTAGCTGCCATGTGGGTACTGGGAACCGAACCTGGGTCCTCTGCAAGAGCAGTCAGTGCTCTTAACTGCTGAGCCATCTCTCCAGCCCCTCACCTCACTTTTTACAATCCCTCATGTCCCACATCCATGCAATAGTATGTCTTATCAAAGCTATCTCCAAATAAATCTTTTTCAGCTGGTTTGTCCAGCACCCTAGACGATTCCCTCTTTGTCTCATTGCAGACCGTTTTCGCTTCAATGGACCCTGCTCTGTTATTCTCCTGTATAAACTATGTTCAGCCAACGGCATTAATGATCCTATTTAGATATCAACCTCGCCTGACATAGCTGCCCTGCTGTGGGGGTCTGCACATAGATCTCAGAGGAGACTCTAAAGCTCTCCCATCCTGTGAGATCCTGGTCATTTCCCAAGTCTCAACTCACAGCATTGCTGCTACGGTTCCGGGTATGCCGAGTACCAAGCATCCTAGGTTTGTTTGGCTGTGGTTTGCTGCTTTTAATGTACCAAGCCCTATTTCTACTTCACAAATGACTTCAGCTGACACTCTCCTGCCTCGCATCGCCTCAGCCTTTGTCCTTTAGGTTGACTATCAACATCTTGGTGACTTCCTTTCTGACCTAGTTACTTAAAGTAGGTTTCTCTGTTTTCTATCTTAAGTCCTTTCCTCTAGCTATAGCACCTGTATATATACTAATGTGGTGGTTTAAATGAGGAATGTCCCCCACAAGCTCATGTTTTAGAACACCTGGTCCCCAGTTGGTGGTGCTGTTTGAAGCCGTTGTGGAACCTTTAAGAGGTACAGTCTTGCTGGGGGAAGCACATTACCAGGGACCGACTTTGAGGATTTATAGCCTCCCCCAGTTCCTGTTCTCTCTTCTTCCTGTATATGGGTGAAAATGTGGTCAGTCCTCTTCCTGTTCTTGCCACCATGACAGGTCTCCCCACCATGATGGACTCTATCTCTCTAGACTCGCAAGCTAAAACAAACCCTTTCTTCTTTAAGTTCCTTAAGTCATGCTGTTCTATCACACCAGCAGAAAAGAAACTAATACGATATAATTATCACATTTTTACCTGTCTGGTTACTTTAGTGTCTGTGTCGTAGGAGACTAAAAGCTTTAATTTGCATATAAGACAAATCACAACCACCATGTATGTCATGATATTCCTGAATGTTAACATGGAGCTTAGTACAGAGAAGCTATTTTAAAAAAATTTATTGTTAACAAGTATTACCCCAGTGGAAGTCAAGCTCATGGCCTGACACATTTATATGAGTATGTAAAGGAAAGAAAGAAACATTCATAAACGTGCAATTAGCCTCTCTCACACCAGGAAAGACAGTGGCTACAACTTGAGGCTCTTTTCATGTATAAACAAAATGGAAAGAACTTATGAACCAAAAATTCTCTCACTGCCTTTAAGACCTGCCCCAAGGGTGATCCCCAAAGTTAGCCTATTACACTGAGGACTCACTTAGAACATCACCAACCCTATCAAAAGGAATAATTAATCAGGAATTTGTGGTATATCCCATGATAGTAAGAACTAGGTGGGAAAAAAATTTTGAGGCAGTGTCATTTAGTCCAGGCTGGCATCAAGCTTTCTAAATAGCCCAAGATGACCCTGAACTCCTGATCCTCCTGCCACTACCCCGAGTGTCTGAGTGCTTGTAAATAGATTTTCATAGATCACGTTTTGAATCTTCATTTGAACTTTTCGCTCAATTGGCCTCATTTGGAAATGGTTTACTTACTTTCAAATGTGAAGCCAGTGCTTGGTGGGTATATAGACATGTTATGTAAAAATAGATGGCCATCTTCTGGTCTAAATGTCCAGCCTTCCTTCTTCCTGTGACATTGCTATCTTTGGGGTGTGAAATCTATTCTGAGTGGCTTTTGGACTTTTCACCAGTGAAAAGGCAAAAGATCTGCTTGCCTGCATCCTGTGTGCTGTCATGGCCCTGGCACTCAGCATCCCCTGGGAATCCCCGACCCCAATTAGTATCCTGCTTTTGATCACTACCATGGTTAGTTTTAAGTGTTAATTTGACTGGGCCACGGTACTCAGATATTGGGTCAAGCATCATTCTAGATGTTTCCATAAATGTGTTTTTACATATAATTAATGTTTTAGATCACTAAACTCAGTAAAGCAGATTGCCATCCATAATGAGTCGTGTCCATTCAGACGAAGGCGTAACAGAAAAACGAGGGCGGAGGGGAAGGCTCAGTGGTTAAGATGCCGTGCAAGAATGAGGACCTGAGTTTCTGCCTAAATATTACATAAAAAGTGGGGTGTTGGGGCTAGAGAGATGGCTCAGTGGTTAAGAGCACTGGCTGCTCTTCCAGAGGACCCAGATTTGGTTCCCAGCACCCACCTGGCAGCAACAATCATCCATAACTCCAGTTCCATAGGCTCCAACTCCCTCTTCTGGCCTCCATGGGCATCCCATAACACGAGTGCACTTCCATACATGCAGGCAGAACACTCATACATATAAAATAAAAATAAATCAATCAAAAGGCAATTTTTAAAGCTGAATGTTATGACAAACACTTGTAATCTCAGAGCTGGGGAGGTGGAGGCAGGTGGATCCCGAGGGCTCGCTGGCCTGCCAGACTAGTCAGAGTGGTGAGTTCCAGGCCAGTGAGAGATGATGTCTCAAAAAACAAGGAGGATAACACCTGAAATAAGACAGCAGAGGTTGGCCTCGGGTCTCAGGCACACGCACAAACCTGCACACCTGCACACACACACAAAGGCTGACCGCCCCAAAATACAAAATAAGAGTTCATTGTGCCCACAGAGAATGTTCTCATTTACACTGCAATTAGTGGTTCCCAGGTCCCCTGCCTGGTGTACAACCTTGAAGATTCCAGAATTGCCAATAAATAAAATAAATTTATCTGCATAGATACATACCAGTCTTTCCAACTCATTTTCAGTGTGATTCCCACTTATGAGTGCCATAGAAGAGATGGAGGGATTGCTCAACGGTTAAGAGCATTTGCTGCCCTCACAGAGGACCAGGGTTCAGTTCTCAGCACCCACGTAGGGTGACTCACAAATGCTGTAACTCCGGCTCCAGGGAATCTGACTCCTTCTTCTGGCCCTCACATCAACTGGACTCATGCATATACACACGTAATTTTTTTAATTTTACATATTTCATTTATTATTTTTATTTTATGTGTATGCATGTATTACCTGCATGTAGGTAAGTGCACCCATGTCATGCAATGCCCGCGGAGGACAGAAGAGGCTGTCGGATCCCCTGGAACTGGAGTTATGGACAGTTGTTAGCTGCCATGTGGGTGCTGGGATTTGAACCTGGGTCTTCTGCAAGAACAACCAGTGTTCTTAACTGCTGAGCCATCTCTCCAGCCCCATAATTAAAAATTTTAAAAACTGGGGCTGGAAAGTTGACTCAACAGTCAACAGCACTGGTTGCTCTTGCTCTTTAAGGGTGTGACACTGGGTAGGTGGACCAGGCCCCAAGGATTGACCCACACCCAAGAGCATTTGGGGAACACAAATTGGACTTGATAGGCCTTGAAAGTATAGAGGTGGCTATACCAGTTCCTGTGGATTCAATGCCCTCTTCTGACCTCCAAGGGCACTGCACACATGGGTGCATTAACATGCATATAGGCAATACACGCATATAAATAAATAAATAAATAAATAATAAATTAAATCTTTAATGTTTTATTTTTATAATTTTTATTTTATGTGTATGAGTGTATTGCTTGCATGCATGTAAGTGCACCTGTGTGGTGCAATGCCCACGGAGGTTAGAAGAAGGTGTCAGATCCCTTGGAACTGGAGTTACAGGTAGTTGTTAGCTGCCATGTGGGCGCTAGGAATTGAACCCGGGTCCTCTGCAGGAGCAACCAGTACTCTTAACCTCTGAGCCATCTCTCCAGCCCCAATAAAAAAAATTTTTTTAAGTAATACTTTATTGATTCTTTGAGAATTCCATACACTGTATTTTGGTCATATTCAGACTTCCTCCCCATCTTCCCTCAGATCCACCCCCACCTTTCATCCCCCGCACTGCATGACCTCTATACTTTTAAGGCCTATCAAGTCCAATTTGTGTTCCCCAAATGCTCTTGGGTGTGGGTCAATCCCTGGAGCCTGGTCAACCTACCCAGTGTCACACCCTTAAAGAAAACCGACTCTCCCTCTCTTAGCAGCTGTAATTTCCAATAACTCCTCAGCTACAATGGGGCTTCCTGCCCACCACCACACTGACTGGGCTTTTGTATGAACTGGGCTTGCACAGGTCTTGTGCATGCTGTCATAAGCGCTGTGGGTTCATATGTGCAACTGCCCTGTTGTGTCCAGACAACACGATTTCCTTGTGCTCATCTACCACCTCCGGCTCTTAAAATCTTTCCGCCCTCTCTTTCACGATCACCCCTGAGCCTTGGGAAGAGAGAGTGTGAGATAGGTGTCCCAATAAAGCTGAGCATTCTGTAGTGTCTTATTTTCCAAACGAGTACTAAAAAGGTCACTAATTAAGACCGAGTCTCCTTTCTACTGGAAACATTCACAGAAAACCAGAGTAACTCCTGTGAAGAGATGGCTGGACTCTGTTCTCTGTGGAGGAGTACATTTGTGTCCGTAACCTCAAGAGTTACCCTCCTCACCCCTTGCATCCACTCAGAGGCAGTAGACCCTATAAACGACACACTGACAGAACAGGCAGTGCGGCTCTCCGATCCTCTGTTGACCAGGCTTACTAACTTTGTCCAGAGTCAAGAGCTGTTCGTTGCTTGTGTTTCCTGATCCCTTTGTGTAATGCTTATGTTTCCAATATTCTGAACTCCTTCCACAAGAAGATACAGAAGGGCCAGCGTGGCTACTGATCTGCACCACACCCAAAGAAAGGGTCCAATTTACATGCCTGAGTCCTGGACTCCTTGTCACACATTAAAAGTCGAGATCACCAGTATTTAGTTTGGGAGGCTCCTTGAAAGATGTGTTGGAGAGCCACACATATGCATGTTCCTGGAGGACTCTCAAGTCATAAAGGCGAGTTGCCTCTTCTGGTCATGGTCTTTGATAACGATGAAGATGTTTATTCAAGTTCACAAAAGGGAGCTGGGTTTGCTCCATTTCAGCAACAGATTCGGGTTTTCAAAGAAATACTGGCAATGTAGGTCTTTTTTTTCTTTTCCTTTTTGAATGAGCTTTGAAGCCTGCTGAAATCTTATCAGTGTGTCAGGATTTAAAAACTCCCACCTGTACATCCCTCGTCCTAGAACTCTTAGGACAGCTGCTGCCTCTTCCTTGGTTGATTACGTGTGAACAGAAATATACACTCGACTCAAGGTACTAGAAATCTCTGACAGCCATTTCTGTGTCCTTATGGCCTGTCCCATAAGCAGATTCAAAGCAAACATGAATTCCTAGGGAAAGATTATAATTTATATTATGTGATTAAATTGTGCTGGCTCACCTGCAATGGATTTGTACTTAGCCTGTCTCTGAGCCTCCATTTTTTCAGCAGGACTCTTCCCAGAGGGAAGGCTTACTCACTGGGCTGTTTTTAAAAGGCGTGCAAATCCCAACACTGCAACCACTGAACACCGCAAATGCGATTGTAAAGACAACACAACAGAATGAAAACCCTGTACTTTCCTCATCCATCAACAGGAGAGCTCTGTGTTGCTGCACCCGCTGCTGGCGGCTCTGGGTACACAGTCCTTTGTTAGGAGAGCACACTAAATCCTTTCACGTGCAGAAGGTGTAAAAAGAAGATCAAAAGTCATCCGAAGAGTAAGTTCTGAAAAATAATCTTCTTTGGAGACAACAATCTGCGTTCCTTTTCAGCTGTGAGCATCAGCATTCTGGTAGTTGCTATGTAAACCAGCTAACAATCCTAGTTCCTGAGATTACAGTGCAGCCTGTGTGGGATGGTGCCTTCTCTCTCGGGTGTTCAAGAAGTGTATTTTCATGGGTTAACTTCAGAAACTTCTTTGGAAGGGGGTGAAGTTCTTCCTAACCTCTCAAACTGCGTTCAATCCAAACTTCAGACTATCCTGGACTTCGGTATAACCCCCCACTAACACCCCAAAACCAATGAAGTTGATCCAGAGAGGGACAGACAGTGAATTCGCTTCCGAACTATCTTAATGTTTACGTTTTCAAAAGGAAAGGCTGTGAGCAAGTGTGGCATTTACCTCCTGGTCCTTTTCTTCCTAACCTCTCAAACTGCGTTCAATCCAAACTTCAGACTATCCTGGACTTCGGTATAACCCCCCACTAACACCCCAAAACCAATGAAGTTGATCCAGAGAGGGACAGACAGTGAATTCGCCTCCGAACTATCTTAATGTTTACGTTTTCAAAAGGAAAGGCTGTGACCAAGTGTGGCATTTACCTCCTGGTCCTCCTGCATGGCAGTATTTCCCTTTCACCCCTGTGAAAGTCAGAGCAAAAGTTTTTGACAACACCCAAGAAGAACTTGCCACAGAAGTGTGATTTTTTCCAGCTCAATGTCACAATTATTTAGCATGTTGGGCACCATGTGTCTTTTACTGTCCTATAATCCCTGCCCACAGTATAATGTGGAATTCCATTTATTCTATTTTAATAGGGATGAAGTCATTCAGAGTAGAAACTATAACCTGATTGAAAGGATTGAAACACTGCTATGTGTCAGCCTGGGCTCTGGCATATGACGGGGAAGTCTAAATTAAACTCTTCTGCAGACATTTGATCTCTTGCTATGAAAAGGGCTATTGTGTTCCCTCTGTTTAACAGGGTTCTCTGTGAAAAGAAGCCTGTTTGCCTAAAAAGTGTAGCGTGTTTTTCTACCACGAGTTATCACCTCAGATGAAATCACAGTGTGCCCTGAAAGTAGATCCAGTCTTCTGTGTGTATTGTCCATCTATCACGAGAAGCCAATGTTGAAATTGTGGGCACTTGATTTGAGATGAATGATTTTATAATAATAAGGTGACTGACCACAACTGGATCTCTGGATGCTGAGATGAGGCAGCTTTTCTTGAATGCCCACTTGCAGAGAGCCCTGTGCAGACCAAGTCCAATGTGAACAGCAATACCCTCTAATCATAGTCCATCTTTTCACACTGGAAGGTGGTCCCCACACAAATTGAGAATCTGCCGTGATGGAGGGACTTTATTCGAAAGGATACTCTTCCATTTCCATCCACAGATTCTATGTGCTTTATCCAGTTCCAGGGGAATCAGAAACCCTCTTCTGAGCTCCATGGTATCGCATGACATGCATGCACTCACATACATGCAGGCAATACATTCATACACATAAAATAAAAATAATAAAATATTTTTAAAATTGTAATAATCTTTGGTGAAATGGCATAGATTCCACATTCCATGAGATCCTACGATGAAGATTCCCACAGTGAACCTTCACTGGAATCCAGCATGTGGCAGGCACTGTGTTGAACTATTATTGTCCTTGGGCAGAGAGGTGAGTATTGGCAAAGATGTCCCAACTCAGTTCTGCTAACTCACTGGCCAGAGCTTGGAAAACCTGTGGAAAATGCTCCCCTCCTGTAAAGCCCCACCCCAGGCTCTGCTAAGAACAGACCACCTCCTAATTTGTCTTTATAGTCGGCTTTGGGGTGAAACCAGTGAATCACTGCTGTAGTTTGTTTGAAAATCATTGCTGGAAAATGTCCTTTTTTAGTTTATTTTATGTGGGTGAGTGTATTGCCTGCATGTGTGTAAGTGCACCCATGTCATGCAATGCCTGCAGAGGTCAGAAGAGGGCATCAGAGTTATGGAAGGTTGTTAGCTGCCATGTAGGTACTGAGAACCAAACCCGGGTCCTCTGCAAGAGCAGCTGGTGCTCTTAACTGCTGAGCCATCTCTCCAATCCCAGAAAATGTATCTTTATACCTTACATGAGTTTCGATTTTTTTGTGTGTGGTTTATGTAGAGAGAGGGTATAGACCAGATGACGTGGCAGGTACTGTAGACCCAAACAGTAACATTCATTGTCATAAGCAGGCGATGAAGAGTATTTCAATGAAGAATCAATACCAAATTTATTTCACTTTGTAATGAAAGGAAAATATTACAGCCCGGCCATAATCTTTTCGACACTGACCTAATTACTAGTACTTTCTTTAGTAGTGACCTAGAGGTTCAGCAGAAAATCTGGTGCAATTACTTATAAAATATGTTATTGCATTTCTATTTAGTGTGTGTGTGTATGATGGGACACACATGTGCCATAGCATGCATGTTGAGGCAAGAGGAGAACTTACAGGTGTTGGGTCCTAAGACTCGAACTCAGGTCCTCGAACTTGGAAGCAGATACACTGACCCACTGCACCATGTCACAGCCCCCAGCCACTTTTGATATTGTGCTGATTCCCTATGCTAAAGTGACTTGCAAAATGACACAGTGTGACCCCCAATTATTTCATTTGCTGATGCTCAGTGTTACAGTGCCCAATAATAGTGTCACTCAAACTATGTAAACATTTTTTAGTGTTTCCCAGAGCTCCTGGAGGATCAGGTACATGGTTCTAGTTTGCTTTCAATTGCTGTAACAAAACCCTCTGACCAACACCAACTTGGGGAGGAAAAGGTTTATTTGGCTTACATCTCCTGGGTCGGTCACACAGCTCATCATTGAAGGAGCCAAGGTAGGAACTAAAGGCAGGAACCTGGAGGCAGGAGCTGGAGTACAGGCCATGGAGGAACGCTTCTTACTGGCTTACTCTCCTGGCCTCTGCTCAATCAGCTTTCTTACACAATACAGGACCACCTGCCCAGGGTGAGCTGGGCCCTCCAACATCACTCAACAATCAAGAAAACGCCCCACAAACATGGCCACAGGTCAGTCCAATGGAGGCAATTCCCCAAACGAGGGTCCCTCTACCCAGGTGCTTTGTTGACAACCAAAGCTATCCAGCATTTGACCCAGACTCCTGGGCCCCTAACCAGACCTTTGTAATCAGTATTTATAAGGGACTTGGTTAGTGCTACCACCCCAGCAGGTGCTCAGATGGCTCTTCTCACAGCAGCGATTTTTTAAAATGCAACAAAGTCAAGTTCAGGCTCAACTAATGCATCAATTTCCCATTTTACCGTATGTGTAGTTCTCCCATTGAAGAACAAAAATTCAGCTTAAGAGTTGAAATGTGGGGTTAGAGTCAGGTGGTGACACACACCTTGATGCCCACCTGTATCCCAGCACCCGGGTGACTGAGGCCAGGGTGATTGCGGGCCTGTGGAGAGCCATCTCAAAATCCTAAAATAAAAAATTTTTTAAAAACTTAAAGTCTTAGTAAATGCCCCTCACTGTCTTTCCAGGCCTCCAGACTGGAGCAAGAGATCAGCTTGGGGGTCCGGAGTTAAGTGCTTTACTTTTCTAACATATGCAACCGTAAGATCACCGGAATTCATTTGGCTGGGACAACAGCTGCTAGACCTGGCCAGGCGGTGGGGGAGGCTGGGGCCTGTTTGTCTCACTTTGGAAACTTTTACAGTGTAACTTTTCATGGTGTCCACTACCCTGGTGAATGCATCTGAATTTCTTCAAACTCCCAAGGTCACAGCTCCCCAGACACTCAGAGGTGGAGCCATCACATAGTCAACCTTTGAAAAATTCTTCTATAATAGGATGGGTGTGTGTCTGTGTGGGTGACAAATGGGTTTTCTTAAGGAATGTTAAATTGGCTTTCCAAGAAAAGTGAACTATCAAGTGACTGCCTGGTGAACTCAAACAGCACAGGCGGTAAAGTGAAGAACAGTGAAGATGTGTATTACAGATGTGATGAGCTGCACTCTGGGATCCTGAATGCGCAGTCGACCAAACGTCACTGGGGAGGCTGGTTTATACAGGCCAGCCAGAGTCATCTGTCTCCCTAACCCTCACATGCCTTTGAGGCTGACAGTCTCCCACAGGATCAAGGGCAAACTATTTAGCGTGTTACAGGAGCAGCCCTGGGGATGTGGCTATCTCCTTGCTCTTTATTTTAACCCTAACCTACACTAAATGACTGGATCCTGCCCTCTCCTGTAGCTCCCTGCACAGAAGCTGTGCTCCCCAACCTCTGCTCATGTCATCACTGTGGCTAGAATTCCTGCCCAGGATTATCTCCTCCAAGAAGCTGTCCCTCTTCCTCCTTCACTGTGGTTACCAAAACCCACAATTCTAAGGCATCATCCAAGCTGCAAACTGCGACCTGTCAGGGCTGGGGAGATGGCTCAGCTGGTGAAGTCTTCATGTAAACATGAAGATTTGAGTTCCCTGGTCTGAACTCGTATTTTTCAAAATGCCAGGCAGAGAGGCTGCCAAGTGCTTATCCCTGAAAAGGACACCTGTATCAAACTTCTGCCTCCCAAGGCTCAGGGATCACTGTGGAAAAGGAGGTGGAAAGATTGTAGGAGCCAGAGGGGGTACATGACCACAAGGAACTAGTTCTCCAGACAGCTGGCCCAGTTACTCATATGAACTCACACAATGGTGACAGCATGGACAAGTCCCACATAAGCTCAAGCCAGATAAAATCAATGTGGGGAGGTAGGTAAGAAGCCCACAGGAGGAACTATTAGCAACCGGTGACGCTGGAAGGGGAGTCAGTATTGTTTAGGGTGACACTCTTGTTAGGTTGACCAGGCTCCAGTGGATGAACCCACACTGAAGGGCATTTGGGGACACAGATCCAACTCTATAGGCGTGTCTGTCTGTCTGTCAGTCTGTGTCTGTGTCTGTCTGTGTATGTGATAGAGTGCATACATGAAAGTGGGTTGGGGTAGAAGAACATGCATATAGGGGAGGGGATCTAAATGTGATCAAAATATATTGTACGAAATTCACGAAAGCTCAATTTAAAAAGAATCATAAAATAATAACAATTGTTTTTTTTTTAAGCCGGGCAAGGTAGTACTTGTAATCCCAGGGCTGGGGAAGTGGTGTGAAGGCTAATCTTGGTGTCCACTTGACACGGCCGGGGAAAAGCACCTACCCGCAGCTCAGAAATTGTCTCCATCAGATTGGCCCCACAGTCAAGTCTGTGGGGTGTGTTCTTAATTGCTAACTGACATTGTGAGCGGTGCCATCCTGGAGGTGGTGGACCTGGGCTGTGTAAGAAAGGAGGGTGAATGTGAGCCAGGAGAGCCAGCCAGGGAGCAGCATTCCTCCATGGCCTCTGCTTCGGCTCCTCCCTCCAGGTCCTCCTCTAGGATAACTAGAGCTCCCCTCTAGGATGGACTGTGACTAAGCTCAAATAAACCCTTTTCTCCCTACATTGGTTGGGTCAGTGTTCTATTACAGCAACAGGAAGCCAATCAGAAAGGCAGAGACAGGCAGATCCCTGGTGCTCACTGGCTGCCTACTTCTTTAACTCCAGGCCAGTGAAAGATCCTGTCTCAAAAATAAAAAAGCCAGGTGTGGTGGCACAAGCCTTTAATCCCAGCACTATGGAGGCAGAAGCAGGCGGTGCTCTGTGAGACTGAGGCCATCCTGGTCTGCACAGCAAGTTTCAGGCCAGCTGGGGCCGCCCTGTCTCAAAACTAAAACAAAAAAGTGGACACATGGGGTGTCACACATGCCACATGTGCAAACATGACACACTCATTCAATTAATATTAGTTGATTTTTTAATGTAAGCTCTAAAACTAAGAGGTAGGAGATGAGGCCTCAGCGCCCCACGGAGAGCCCAGCCTTCAGGAGCTTCTTAAAACAATGATTATTAACTCAAAACGTGTTAATCACTTGAGAGTGTGTTACAGGCAGTTAAAATGATGAGACCATGTTATGTCCGCCAAGGTTGCTTTTCTGTTGTTGAACGTTCCTCAGAAAAGACTGCAGTCATTTTCTTTTATAGCCTTGGAAAGAACAGTAGTAACCAAAAAAGAAAAATCCCACTCCATTTAGGGCTGATGGAATATGTTTCTTTAGTAAGGAATGTGATTCTTTCTGTGCCTGCTCTGTGTGCACTTAAAAACTTAGCTGCACCCTCTCCTTTTATAGGTGCTTAGTAACCATGGTGTTTCAGAAGTAAAGGCCTACTGAGCAATGCCCACTGCCCTGTGAATAGGGCCTTTGTTCTCAGCACTGTTTTGGTAGGAAATGGTTGCTATTTAGGTCTCCAAGAGGGAATATAAATTACGCTCACCTAATCAAACAGACCAGTAAATACAGCAGTTAATCTGACAACTTCAAATTCCTGAGCTGCATTCTGAGAAACAATTTAACAGCAACAATCATCGAAACCCTGCGTGCATCGTAAGCCTTTGGTTACCAAGAGCTTTATTGTCTTTTATTTCATTTTGTCTTATTAATTACCTCAAATGCCTGGTTCTAAATCATAGTTCAGCACAGAGGTTTCTTGGTGGTAGAAAAGAAAAGAAATTGCCTCAGGAAACAAAGCATGAACGCCTAAAAAAAAGCAGAGGGCACTATCCACTATCCGGTGGGTTTGCTCTAAAGAGCAACAGATCCCAAAGGAAAGGGAATGGGCGGTACGGCCCCCATGGCCAGGGCGCCCCTCTTCAAGCCCCCACTGCACACACTAATCAACCCTTATCCGAGTTATGAGCAGTTTTCAACACATTCACCTGGAGAGTCACAGGGGTGGGGGGCAAAAAAAATATGGAACACGTGCAGAAAAACCCAAATGCCTGCCTAGCTCTGAAATGCAATATAGAATTTAAACAAAAAACATGTGTTTTTCTGAGGCACAGTATATAAATATCACCTATTAGTTCCTGTTTGCTAACAATTGCAAGACGCTCTGACTCTGTCCTTGACTATTTTTAGGGAGTGGGATCCAGTGTATACACAGTGTGTATTAAAAGCATTGTCTGAATTATTCCTGCTTTTTTGAAGGAAAAAAAAAAAAAACCCTGCTGTTTCTGGTTTTTAAAAGAACCATTGTCACTGTTGGCTGCATGTTTATTTTAGTGTCTCCTCCGTGGCAGAGAGCAGTTCACCTATAAAGCCGGACTTCAGAGCTCTGGGACATCGGAATACTCTAATCAGTGCTAGTTAAACTAGGAATAAATAAACTTTTATGGCACCAGGGTTACTATCCTTCGTGGAAATTATTGTTAATTTATTGAATCAATAATCTTAAGACAATAAATTATGAGGTCCTTTGTTTTACTAAGCCATTCTCACAGTGTGTTAAAAAGCAAGGGCTTTATAAATATTGCAACAGGCTAGAAGGGGGGCTTTTAAGCCAAGTCTTTGTATGTGGTCTGTTATGCAAGAGGCTAGACTATAAAAGTTAAAAGTGTACTGGTGAGGGGTGGACTTGAACATGGGTAGACTCTAAAATAATAATAATAATAATAATAATAATAATAGGGCATGGGAGAGATGGCTCAGCGGTTAAGAACACTGGTTGCTCTTGCAGAAGACCCAGGTTTGAATCCCAGCACCCACATGGCAGCTAACAACTGTCAGTTACTCCAGTTCCAGGGGATCTGAAAGCCTCTTCTGTCTTTCGCAGGCATTGCACGACACGGGAGCACTTACCTACATTCAGGCAATACATGCATAAACATAAATTTTAAAAAATAATACATAAAATATTTTTATAAAAATATAATACTAATGATAATACCCCTTTGCTACAGAGTGTGGCTGAGAAGGAATTTGGATCCTCCTCCTCATTAACTCTGCCACTGTTTACAGCAGTTTGTTTTTGCCCTTCAGTTTGAGAATTAAGTGTGGGGGGGGCATGTGTGTGCTTGTGTGACTGTATGAATCCATGCATGCAGGTGCACAGGCATGTGCGTACACATACACTCTGAGGCCAGAGGTCAATGTTTAGTGCCTTCCTCAATTGCCCTCATTACTTTTTTATTTAATTATTTATTATTTTGTGTGTGTATGTGTATGCATGGTGTGTGTGTGTGTGTGTGTGTGTGTGTGTGTGTATGTGTGGAAGTAAGAGATCAGCTTTGTGGAGTTGGTCATAGCCTTTCACTTTATGTAGACTTCAGGAGTCAAACTTGGGTTGCTGGACTCATATGGGAAACACTTTACCCACTAAGCCCAGTTGCCCTTCCCTTATTTTTTGAGACAGGGTCTCACTCCGAACCTGGAGCTCACAGATTCAGCGAGGCTGACTGACCATCAAGTGCCAAGGATCAGCCTGCCTCTGTGTTCCCAGCATTAGGATTCTAAACGTTTGTGCCGGCTTTTTACATGGGTACTGGGGAGCCAAAATCAGGTCTTCACGTTTGCACACCTCAGCATGTATGTACACACACATGCCTGTGCACCTGCATGCATGGATTCACACAGTCACACAAACACACAAGCCATCTCCCCATCCTCAAATTCTTACTTAGTAAGAGTATATTTATGGGGCTGGAGAGATGGCTCAGTGGTTAAGAGCACTAGCTGCTGTAACAGAGGACTGAAGTTTGATTCCCAGCACCCAGGTGGTGGCTATAGACTGTATGACTCCAGTTCCATCCAGGGGATCTGACATTCTCTTCTGGCCTCCATGTGCATTGCACATATGAATACACTTACATGCAGGCAAAACACTCACACATATAAAAGTCTTTTAATTTTTTAGTTGTTTTTTTTTGAGTCAGGGTCTCCCTGTAGCCCCAGCTGGCCTGGAACTCACTATGTAGACCAGGCTGGCCTCGAACTCACAGAGATCCACCTGCCTCTGCCTCCCAAGTGCTGGGATTAAAAGTGTTCACCACCACGCCTAGCTAAAAAGAAATTTTAAGAGCATATTTATTAGAAACCCTGGAGAAATCTTTTTACCTGATAGAGACTGGAGGTTGATTGGCTAAAATACGAGTCCTTGAATTCTTCTTCTATATAATCCCAATTTTAATCTGTCTGCCACCAAAACCCTTAGGGAAAGTGAAGCACCCTGACTCACTCTGAATGTTGACCTTTCTGTTATCTTGACTCATTGGGGATAAGATAAAGCAGTTAAAACTGGGTCTAGCCCCAATATTGAAGCCAAACAAAACGTAATGATCAGCCGCTCTGGGGCTGTTGCAGCTCTGTCTCCACCCTACACACAAGTTTAACAGGTCATGAGAATTTTATCCTGAAATCTTTATTAGTTTTCTCGTTATGATTTTACCTTCCATTGCTATCAAAGTATCTTTTGGGTACCTATTCATCCTGTTACAAAATTGTACCCAAATGTGAACTCTCTGGCTTTAAAAAATAAAATATAATGGGGGAAAGCACACATTTGGGGTAATATCTGCAGATGAGACATTATTGTAGAAGCGATGTCCCAGAAGCCTCTAATATCCAAAGCTTTCTGTGTAGATTAAGCTCCACTAATGGCCCTGTAGCTACTATATACAATTATCCGCTCACTTACAGCATCCCTTAAAACCGACGTGAGGGATCTTTGAAGCCAAGCTCTGCATACCTTAATTACGGAACCAATTTGGGACACTGTTTGTTCCAACATTTTTTAAAGGCCTTCTCTAGATTATAAGAACACATCTAATTCAGGATTGTTTCTTTTTTGTGTGCTTGGAGACTTAAAGACTTAATGCAGGCTGCCAGGAATGGCTCCCCGGGGCGCCTGGTTGCCACCACAGCCTGCTTCGGGAGCTTTACTGGTTTTCTTACACGCTGACCTGAAACCAGAAATATTATTCCCTGCAGCTAAACTTGTGACAGAGTGTGCCCTCTTTGATATCTGACTCTGATGAAAGAACTGTAATGATTTAGCGGCAGGGAGCTGGGAACCAACCATCTATGGAATGTCCATCAATCGTTGATGGAATGCCTTGAGGAACAGGGGGTGAGTTTGGTAAGATCGTCTTGCAATTCTGGAGAACTCAAAGACATCTCTGAATAAATGAGGGAAAGAAGAGTCACCTGCTCAGAATGCCTACCCCATGCCACAGGTGATGCTGAGTTTATCTCATCTTCCTGGATCTGAGCTCGGCAGAGGTTTTAGTCTGATCCACTTATAAGAAATTGCTCCAGGCAAGACAATATTGCTTTCCTGGGGATGCTGTGGCTTGGCTAAGGGTGCTATTTGTGTCCTAGTAAATTCCTGAGGCATCTGGGGACCTGACTACGGGATGGAGAAGAAGCAAATTCAGGCGGCTTCATTACCCACAATTGCTAGGGGAGACGGTCAGTACTGTCTGGTTGACACACACACCAGGGTGGCTTCCACACAGTCAACCTTGCCAAACTCTATCAAGTTGCAGTCTCAACTTGGCGAACCCAGAGTGGAGATTCCAATTGGGCTAGGGACTTTCCTAAAGCGAGAGTGTCAGAGGCAGAAGGTGAGAAATGTCACAACTGGACCTCCCCGAACTCCAGAGATCACCCTTCTGCCAATAACCACAGTGAGACTCCCTAGAGTTGCTGTGTTTTTCTTTGTTTTGTCTTTTTGAAACAGGGTCTCCCTGTAGTCCAAGCTGGCCTGGAACTCACCATGTAGACCAGGCTGGCCTTGATCTCACAGAGATCCACCTGCCTCTGCCTCTTGAGT
>NW_008340972.1:546353-573133 GCF_000622305.1 Nannospalax galili | reverse complement strand
CACACACACACACACACACACACACACACACACATCTTCAGGGTCTCAGTTAAATTCTCTTTCACTCAGAAATTAATCCAAATCTTGCTTCCATGAATATCCCACACTCTGGAATTCCCATAGAAAAAAAAAGAATCAAGCTAAGTATGATGACCACATTAGGGTTTTCTAGAACAGAACCCACAGAATGGATATATATTCAAAGGAAATGTATTAGATTGACTTACATGACAGTCCGGATGGCTGTCTCACACTGGAGAGGCTGGGAAACTGGTGGTTGCTCAGTCCTGGGAGGCGGCTGTCTCAGCAGCCCCAGTCTGCTGCTGAAGGCCTGGAGAATTCCCAAAGAGCCGCGGGTCCGCAGTCTACATTAGAAGCTCAAAGCCGCTGGGTCCTGACATCCTTGAATGAACGAAGGCGCAGCAACAAGATAGAAGAACTTGCAAACGAGGCACTGCTGTGGTTTCAGTAAGTGTCCTCCATAGACTGCAAGGATTTGAACACTGTCTCGGCTTGCTGGCGCTCTCTTGGATGTTTCAGGAGGTGCAACCTTGTCAGAGGAAGCACATCACTGGGGCGGGGTTTGGGAGTTCGTAGCCATGCCCACTTCCAGTCTGGCTCTCTCTGCTTCTGCGCCTGTTTGAAGACTTGACTACCCAGCTGTGTGTTCCGGTTGCCTCCTGCCATGTGTCCCCACCACGAAGGGCTGTAATCCCTCTGGAACCAAACATAAACCAAATAAACTCTTCTGCCTACAAATTGCCTTAATCATGGTGTTTTATCACAGAAAGTAACTAATACAAACATTAAGACAATAAAGCAAGAAGCAAAGCTTTTCTCCTCAAGGTGCCGCCCACATTTACGGTGGGTCTTCCCACCTCAAATTACCAGGTCAAGAAAACCCCTTACAAGTGTGTCCAGCAGCTTTTCTTTAAATGTTTATTATTTTTATTTTATGTGTATGAGTGTATCGCCTGCATGTGTGTGAGTGTGCCCCTGTCGTGCAATGCCTGCAGAGGTCAGAAGAGGGCTTCGGATTCCCCTGGAACTGGAGTTATGGATGGTTGTTAGCTGCCATGTGGGTGCTGGGAATCAAACCTGGGTCCTCTGCAAGAGCAGCCAGTGCTCTTAACGGCCGAGCCATCTCTCTGGTCCCAGCAGCTTTTCTTTTAGTTGATTCCAGGTCCAGTCGAGTGGACAAGCAAGATTAACCATTCACTGTGACTCACACTTGTTATCTCAAGACGGGGAAGCTGAGGCAGAAGGATTGCCATGAGTTTGAGACTTGCCTGGGCTACATAGCATGTACCAAGCCAGTCAGAACTACAAAGCAAGAACAGACAAACAAAAGTCAGTATCTACTACTTAAGAATAGGACTCTGACATGTCAGTGAGTTCATTCATAAAGGGGAAGGTCCCACTGACTTTGCAACCACCTGATAATATTAAATATCAGCTGCTTTCTTGGGCATTATTTCCCCATTATGTGTGACCTTCTCTTTAAGGCTCCTTAGAATGGACTCTCTCCTATGGTAGGTAAGAGACTCACATAACCTTTAAAAATAGAAGCAGAGGGGCTGGCTAGACAGCTTAGAGGTTAAGAGCACTTGCTGATCTCACAGAGGACCTAAGTTTGTTTCCCAGCACCGACGTCCAGTGGCTTAAAACTGCCTGTAACTCCACCTCCAGGTGATCCAACACCCTCTTCTGGTTTCTGCAGATAACTGCACTCACATGCACATATTCACACACACAGACACACATGCACATGATTTAAAGTAAAAAAAAAAAATCTTTAAAAACTAAATGAATATTTTTTATGGGAAGAGAGGTAATTATACGAATAAATGTGCAGAAAAACTGAGCTGGGAATCTTTGGGGAGCCCACCAGAACATCCATGTGTCCCGTCTTCACAGAAACAAAAGCAGAGTTTTCAAACAGGGAGGGCCTGAGACAGTACAGTAACTGAGTTGTGTGATCTCTTCATGTTGTGATCACCCCACCCCCACACCAAGTTTTGGTTGTCGTTGTATGATAATGTAGACCCTCTCAATGAGTCACCATGGGTCAGAGTAAACTATCTCTCCCCAGGTTACACCTCTTCCTAGGAAGCAGCCCCACGGCCGGATGGGTCTGTGCCCCTTGTGTCACTTGGATATGACATTGATGGGCCATCATAAGGAACTTCCATTAGGTCAGACAAGGCTCTGTTGTATCAGAATCAAGTCTGCCCCTCTCCTAAGACTGACTCCCAACTGAACCTGGTGAGGAATTGTTTCATGTTAGATTTGAGTTTCTAGTATTATGTTGATTTTTGTTTCAACATTTAGCAAATAGAAACTTGTAATTTTCTATTCATGTCGCACCCTTACCTGGCTTCACCATCAGAGCAGTAGTGGCCCTCTAGAATATGTTAGGAGGAATTTTTTCCTTTCATACTATTTGGAATAACTTAAGGAGAATCGGTATTACTTGTTTTTACAATATTATGTAGAATTCAACATTGAGGCCATCTGGCTGGTCATAGACTCTCTTTGGTTGGGAGACTTTTTTGTTACTGTTCCACTGGTCTGTTAGGGTTTTCTAAATCTTCATTACTGACCCTTGATAAGGCCTATGAACTTATCCATTCTTCTAGGTACCAAATGTATTAACGCACAGTTGCTCATCATAATCTCTAACCATCTTTTGAGTTTCTGTAGCATGTTATAATGTCCCCATTCAACTCTAATTTTGTTTACAAGTTTTCTCTCTCTTTGTGTTTGATTTTTAGTTAGACTAGCCATAGGGCATGTCTATTTTGTTTACGTTTAGGAAGAACCAACTCTCTGTTTCATGGATCTTTGGCAGTCATCTCTAGTTCATTGATTTCTATGATCATCTTTATCTTTTTTTCTTCTCCTAATTTCTGAGTTCAGTTTGTTCTAATAGTTTAGTTACTAAGACCTTTCTACTTTTTTATAAAATATTTTATTCATAATTTTCATTTTATGTGTATGCATGTATTGCCCACATGGGTGTACGTGCACCTGTGTTGTGCAGTGCCCTTGGAGGTCAGAAGAGGACATCGGATTCCCTGGACCTGGAGTTAAAGATGGTTGTTAGCTGCCATATGGGTGCTGGGAACTGAACCCAGATCCTCCACAAGAGTGGCCAGTGCTCTTAGTTGCTGAGCCATCTCTCCAGCCCAAGATCTTTTTACTTTTTGATTTATAAACTACTTTTTTAGTGCCGCCTTTGGAGAATCCTAGAGGCATTGATTGGTATGTTGAGTCAGCATTTTCATTGAGTTTGAGAAAATATTAAATTTCTTTTTTATTTATTCCTTGATCCATTGAGTGTTCAAAAATCAGTAGTTTCATTTCACAACTACAAATGTACTTTTAAATTTTTCTCATTGTTGATTTCTAACTACATTGCTTTCTGGGTAAACAGATACTCAAATGTGATTACAGTTTTTAAAAGTTTGGTCACACTTGTTTTGTGGCCTACATATAATGCCCACCCTCGTGTTCCAGGTAATGATGAGAAAATGTGTATTACGCAGCTGTGGAATGGAATGTTCTACAGATGTCTGTCTAATCTACTTGGTCTAGGATGAAGTTTTTCTGTTTCTTCGTAGACTTTCCGTTTGGATGAAGGTGGTGCATCAACACCTTCAGCTACTACAGCTTTGCAACCTACCTCTTTAGGTCTATGATGACTCTGCCTTATATATTTAGCTGCCGGAATGGTGGATGCATATGTTATCGTATAAGGCCCTCACTTCCTCAACTTCTGCTTTTCTGGGAAAGTCTTGGCCTCTCTTTCATTCCTAAAGGATATCCTTTCTAAATAAAATGTTCTTGCCTGGATTTTGCCGCTGTCTGTACTGTAAAAATCTGGTGCCTCCTTTCCTGGCCCATCAGAGCTGTCTGTTGTCAGGTGTGGGTCACCATGTGCTGTTTTTGTTTTTTTGTTTTTTTTCTTCTCTTGAAGCCTTAAAAATCCTTTATCTTTCGTTCATGAGAGCTTGATTATACAATGTCTTGGGGAAGATTTAATTGAGTTAAATCTGACTAGTGGCCTCATGAGTCCCTCCCTGTCCAGGATGGGATGTTGACAGCTCAGTCTTTGCTTCATGTTTTTTCTTTCTTTTACTTTTAATGGGTTAATTATTTTTTTTTAATTTTATTTTCTTATGAGCATTTTGCCTGCATATGCATAAGTGTAATTACAACTACATCATGCAAATGTCTGCAGAGGTCAGAAGAAGACATTGGGTCACCTGGAACTGGAGTTACAGGTAATTGTTAGCCACTATGTGGGTCCTGGGTGCCAAACCTGGGTCCTCTGCAAAAGCAACCAGAGGTTTTAACCACTGAGCATCACTCCAGCCCCACTGTGTCTCTTTTCTTGTTCCAATTTGGAAGCTGTAGTTAGAGTAAACATTAACTCTAAACTCATTCTCCCATGACAAATGATCACTACAGGAAAGAGCTTCAAAATAGGTACATGTGTGCAGTTTGGATACAGCATACACGGGTCATACACATTTCTTTGTTTTGGACAGGGTCTCAACATAGCTCAGGCAAGGCTTGAACTTGCTATGCAGCCAAAGATGATCTTGAGTTGCTGATCTCATTTCAAAAACTAATTTCATTTCAAAAGTTCTTCTGACCACATAGATCCAATTTCTAATGTCTATATGCATAGGGCTGGAGAGATGGCTCAGCGGTTAAGAGCACTGACTGCTCTTGCAGAGGACCTGGGTTCGATTCCCAGCACCCACATGGCAGCTACGAACCGTCCTTAACTCCAGCTCCAGGGAAATCCAAAGCCCTCTTCTGACCTCCGAGGCATTGCACGACACGGGCGCACTCATACATGCAGGCACTACACTCATACACATAAAATAAAAATAACAAAGTAAATTTTTTTTAAAACTTAGTTTTATGTTAATGACACGACTCACAGATATCCCCAAGGTTGCTGGGGAGAGGGAATCAGACCAGTGGCGTTACCACCAGTCTGTTGCCCTTCTTCAAGTAAATAACCTGCCTCCCATGAAAACAACCCTGACTATGTGCACTGAGTCACAAAATAAAGGGCATGAGAGCAGGACGGGAAATTGGGGGAAGAAAAAGGAGTTCAGAGAGAGGGGATAAGAGAGCTTAGTAAGAGAGAACATCGTCAAATGGTGTGCGTGTGCATACGTGTGCACGCGTGTGAAACTGAGAATAAATCAATTTTCAAAAACTGTTTGAGAAATTCAAAGAATAAAGGGAGAGGGGGAGGGAGGGGGGAGATTAAGGGAAGGAAATTGCTTGCTGGGTTTTTTTTTTTTGTTTTTTTTAACTTTTACAAAAACTTTATTGAGAATTTCAAACATGCATATAAGGTGTTTTGATCAAATCCATGCCCACTCCCTCCCCTCCAACATTCCCCCCTCTGAAGAGGTAACCCTAAAATCTTTTAAGGATTAGACACAAGCTCCCAAATACTTTTGACATTTTTGGCCTTTGGAGCAGAGTAGGTTGCTAACAGGCCCAAGGACATTTTCTTTTTCATTAACAGGTAGAAAGGTATGTATTTACCACAGACAACATAATGCTTTGAGGTGTATCTGAGGTGCATGGCAAAATGACGAACCAGCTAATCAGCATATACATCGCCTCACATAGTCGTTTTCGTGGAGAAAACACTTCATAGGCACTTTGTTTTTAGCATATTTCAAGGATCAGTATATTATTAACTATAGTCACCTGGTACAATGTCTCTTAACTCATTCCTCCTGCGTTTAACTTTTTACCATGCAGTGGAATTTCATCTTACACCTACTTGCCAGATTGCAAAATTTATCTTTCTTCAGTGGGTGCTGTGATCGGCCTTGCACAAATGAAAGACTCTGAGTTACCGGACACAGCCCAGCGGTGAGCATTCGCTTTGGCCTGAACAGCTAGGTTGCTGCTGTCTTTCTGAAGTTCAAGAACAGCTGTCCTGTTTGGACTAAACTTCCATCCTCATCTTCACTGGCTTAGGTTTTGTTTTGTTTGGAAACAGATGACAAACAAAACCCTCTATCAACAGCAAAGAGGAAGTCACAGTTTACAATACATCGTAAAAGATCTGATATTAAAGATTTAACATCATTACTTTTAGTCCTTATATGGCCGGCATTCCCCCACACCCCTCGTCCTCCGAACATGGAGGACCCTGGTGAATCACATCAACTCTCTTATGCTGGGGTCACACAATAGCCCAACGGGCCAGTTTATGAGCACATGATGTATGCGCTGTGAGCTGCAGTGAATTAGTGCTATCGGCCTTTGTCTGCTCCTCTGGACCCAAATACTGCGACTTCATGACAAGATAAAGCACAACCACTCTGTTGCTACCCGCCCCCCCCCATCAGATTCTTCCAGCGTGCCCAAACCTAGAAGACAGCGACGTGGAAACACAAGATATCCACTGATTCCCACCTTGTCCGGTAGTCCGCTGTTTGTTTGTTTTCAGACATGGTCTCACTGTGTAGCCCTGGCTAGTTTGCATCACAGACATCCACCTGCCTCTGCCTCCTAAGTGCTGGGATTAAGAGCACTCCCAATGTACCTGGCTTATTTTTGTTTTCTAGTCACCAGCTAATACATAAAAACATAAAAAATTACCAATATTGATAGAGGACCACGTAATATTGTGAGCTGTGCAAACCCGTGTGGCATCTTGATTGGGTTAGGCGTATCTGTCTCTTTAGTTTTTACTTCCTTAGGGTGAAAACTTTCAGGCTCCTCTCTTCCAGCTTTCCGAAACACACATCCTTGTTATCTAAAGGTCTGTGAGCTCAGCCTTTTCCGGCTCCCTGAGTCAGATCATGGGGCACACAGCTGCTGTTCTTTGCCTGGGTTAGTACACGATGATCTCCTCCTCTGCCTGTGTTGTTGGAAGTTCTTTTTCATGGCTCAACAGCAGTCCACAGTGTATACATATTGCACGTTTCCTATACATCATCTGTTGATGGACACTTGGGTAGTTTCCATTTCTAAACTCTGTGATGATGGATGATGAGGTAGATGCATTTTATATAGTTCTGTGGGAAAATAAGCTTGGTTAGCATTGCCTCAAATCCACCTGGCCATCCTTCAATAGGCCTTCTCAATAATTAGGAAAATTCAATATGATTTCCTGCCTTTCTAGACTCCTGTGGCCTGGGATAGAGAAGAAATGGAAAATGTTAGATTTTTGCTGTCATGGCTACCCAATGGACCCTCATTGTGGCCTGTCTCAAATTTACAGTGTAACGCACCATTTTTAAAAACAAAAATTTTGACTTTATTTTTATGTTTGTGTACGTTGTGCGTGTATACAAGTGCACCCATGTCACGCAATGCCCATGGAGGACAAAAGAGGGTGTTAGATCAGATCCCCTGGAACTGGACTTAGGGACAGTTGTTAGCTGCCATGTGAGTGCTAGGATTCACACCCAGGTCCTCTGCAAGAGCAGCCAGTGCTCTTAACTGCTGAGCCATCTCTCCAGCCACTAGTAACTGACCATTTTAATAAGAATGCTGCATCCTGGCTTCCGTGAACACCGAGAAGCCAAGGGTGAGGGAATCGCTTCCAAACAGAAATACAGGGAAGACAGGCTTTCTGTTACTCTAGATTTAGACTTCTTTTTGAAAAGTTCTAGGATGGATACACTATGGTCTCCCTAGAAGGTCTCATTATGAAGAAAGGAGGATTGGAGAAAGAAGGGAGGAGGAAGGGAGAGGGGGAGGGAGGGAGAGAGGGAGGGAGGAGAGTAATTCAAGTCAAGAGGTAACTTACAGATGGGAAAAAATGTTACCAGTACACCTTGAAAATTGATACTTTATTTAGAAATATTTTCTCTAATGAGAATAATAGCGTTTAATCACCCATTGAATATATATATGTTGAGGACCCCCTATGCCCTAGGCTGTGCTAGGAAGGGCCTGCCGGGCAAGACAAAGTCCGTCCTCCCCTGAGAGGAACCTGGATTTTAGCAGAGGAGGGCAGTCCCAACATGTAAACAGGCAAATATTTATAAAAGACGAGTTCAAATATTCAAGATGATGATAAAATACAGTAGTGGGGTGTAGAGGGGCTGTGTGGGGAGTGGGGGCTGCTTCAAGAGGGTCAGGAGGCCCTCTCTGACAGGAGGCAAGGGAGGAGGATGGACTAAGAAGCAGATGTTACTCTGTGCAGTGATTAGGGAGGTACAAGGGGTCTGGACAGGGAATAGTCTTGAATATTAGAATGGGTTTTGCGTAGCTCTCTGTATATTTTGTTTCTGTTTAGTTTGGGGGTTGGGTGCGCTTTTCACATACAGTAATCCTGCCTTTTCCTCAGTAGATTCATTCTAAGACCTACGAGATTCCTGAAATCCTGGATAGAACCAAACCTTACATGTACTGTGTTTTTTCCTTTACATGCACACCTGTGACCCAGATTAGGCACAGGAGAATAACAAGAACTTTTGGAGTTTAGTAATGTGAGGGAGCTTGATTTAGTTTCCTTGTCGAGAACTTTTACCTTTTCAATTAAAATAAGTGTTTTATAGCTTTGCTTCGGCTTATCCAAGTTCCCAGGTTCATCCTTCTCATATCCAGAGCCATTATTGAGTAAACGTATTACTTTAAAACAAGCACTTGTGTTGTGATTTCCTATGGCATAAGACATTCTATCTTGGAGAGACATCCTTAACACACAGGATATTCTAAGAGAAAGTGAAATGTTCAGTCCTGCCGGGAAGTTCAAGCTCAGGAAGTAAATAGTTCAACAGTTTCAGGAAGTACCTGAAACTGACCAGGTTCACTAGGCTCCTCCCTCCCCAAGCTTATATAAGCCCTAAGGACTGCTGGGGTCACTCAGAGAAGTCCAGTCACCTGGAAGAGGCTCAGACCGCCTGATCTGCCTGGAAAAGACACTCTGGTCTGTTCAGTTGCCCACAGGTTGTGCAGTGAGCTCCAGAGTTCCAGCTCTCATGAACTGTCACCCACGCTCGCATGGGCTTTGGTGATGCAGCTGTCTTTGAGTCATTTCTGCTCCTGTGAGTGACCCCAATAAAACTCCTTGGTTCACTGAGTTGGAGTTTAGTGGCATCCTAACTTTGGTCTGTTGATGGTTCCCTATCTGGGGTGACCCCGGGAAGAGTGTCACACAGCAACACTGCAATGCTTACAAGGAACCCCTTTGATGATAGATGTGACTATTAAATGACTAGTGGGTGGGTAGCCTACACAATGTGGACATGTTGACAAGGATGACTCAAGTCCACGGACAGGTGTGGTGAGACCTCATCACAAATTGCTTGTTTCTGGAATTTTCTGTCCAACCTACTAGAGGATCAGGAGCTACATAACAAGTTCCAGGTCAGCCTGAGCTACATGAGACCCCACCTCTACACACACACACACACACACACACACACAACCCACACCATGCACAAAGAACAAACTACTTCTCAAAAACATTATCATACTAAAGTCTCATAAGAATTCTAAATTGTTTATTACAAATTTATGGGGGGGTTAGCCTAGTATTTCCCTATCACTCACATATCTAAATAAAAATTTGAATACATGTGTTCTCAGAATGAATTTTACAGACCTGGGTCGTTTCTCCCTGGGACGCTCAGGACACTTCCCGCCTTTCATTCTCCCTTGAAGAAGCTCAGCTCGCACCTGCAGCCCTTTCCTTCCCAGCACAGGATTCAAACAGAGCTGATGAACCTTTCCTCACTCAGCCCCAACCCTGCAGAGTTTGACTTGCTTTCTTGCAGAATGAGAAGTCTCTATTTTCCACAGAGCTCAGCAAAGATGTTTATAATTTGTGACTGAAGGAAACCCAAAGCTGATTGCCCAAGACCTAATTGACCCTTTGGGCGGATTACGTAGCCTTGATTTATTTCATTTTACCTCAGTTACAAACATTTATTTGACATGTACCTTTCAGGCATGTACTAAGTTTAAACAAATAAGACATGACCATGTTTCTGATAAATGGAGTAACTGCCTTTTGGGAGTTAGGGTCAGTGTGCTCTATGGAAGAAGTGAGGTGTTCCTCCAGGAATTGGAGGAAACTTGATGGAACCCAAACCACACCCAGGCCAATTTTATCTTCTCCTTTCCTCCCTCTCTCTTTCCCTCCTCCCCTTCGCCCTTCCTCCTCCTCTTCCTCTCTCTCTCTCTCTCTCTCTCTCTCTCTCCCTCTCCCTCTCGCTCTCGCTCTCGCTCTTGCTCTCCCCTTCTCCCTCCCTTTCTCCCTCCCTCTCTGTTGAAACAGATCTCCTGTGGTCCAGGCTGGCCATGAACTTCTGATCTTCCTGCGTCTACCTCCCATGTGCCAGGATTATAAACATATACCACCATGTCCAGAAAAATCTAGTAGAAAAGAGCATTCACAAATTCCTCCGATGTGCTTTTGCCAATTTGCTATTTAAAATGCAAGGGAGGGAGATGGACATCCAGTCTGTAAAAGGAGCCTGCATTACCCGGGCAACTTAGCTTATTCTGGGTTGGTTACTTCGGCTGAGTTAATTCGGGGTAAGCTGTAGTCCTACACTGAAAATGTTTGATGTGTTTTGCTTCCTGTGGTGGAAAAATCTTCACTTAAAAAAAAAAAAAAGTTACCCTGGTCTGAATTTTGAAAGTAAAATGAGTAATTCTGCATAAAATTTCATTTTAGCACAGTTTAAAGACATTCTTTTTATAATCAGGTTTAACATTTTGAGTGATGGGGTGACATCTTTAAAAGAAGTATTTGTTTGAATTTTGTTTACCACCATCAAAAGGAATCCTAACTTGGTGCAAACGAGGCCTGCACTGCCGTCTCGCTAACCCTTTGCTAGCCCTGTCTGCTGCCTGGGCTCTGCTTATTTCTGTAACATATGGGATTTTACGCAGTAAAGCAAAGCTGTGTTTGTTAAAAATAAAAATAAAAAATCTGCTGATTTTAAGTTCCAGTTTTTAGTCCATGTATGCTATACCCGTTATATATATATATAAAAAAAAAAAAGTTCAGATCATTCTATTTTGCCCCAAATTCACAGCACAGAAGTCTCTTTATTAAGAAAAGAGAGTTAATGAAAGGGAAAGTTGGGCTGCTGTTTACACGGCTACAGAGATCACTGGGGCAATGTTCTATGTTTACATTTAGCTGAACTATTTATAGTGGATGCACACTACAGCAAAGTCCTTTTTCCCCTTATAATGGATATCTTTGTGGCTGAATTCTACATACTCACACAGTTGACATCTTTATTCCTGCTGACACCCGTTCCTTCACTACTTTGTCCTCTACGGCCTGTTAGATTAGAGCAACACCTTCTGGCCAAACAGAGACACTGACAATCTGGAACTAAAACGGCGTCCCACCACTGGGTCTTACCCAGCAGGAAACAAGTTAAAGTAGCCAGTGAACAAATTCCTCAGATCAGTGATGAAAGTGTTTTCTTACCTCCCCTTGTGTATTGTTGAAAGCTCTCAGTTCTAAGTAGTGAGCTTCTTTCCCTGCAATAACGACCAACACCTATCTCTATATTTTATTAATATCTTAACGAGCATCTTTGGGGTCTTCTAAAGCAGTTCCTGCCTGAAGCGTAGTGCCTGTGAGTGAACTTTGGAGTCCCTCTGGTAGACACTGGCAAGAGTTTTCAGTATAGCTGATTACTCACTGCCTTCCTCCGTCACCTATCCCTCCCTCCTGCCTCTGTGCCCCTTGCCCACCAACCCCACTCCACTTTGTCACCACAGAGCTGGAGGGCAGAGACAGGAGGATCAATGGAGTGTTTTGGCCTGTTGGTATAGCCAAATAAATAAGCTCCGGGATCAGAGACAGACACTGTCCCAAAAAATAAGGGGGAGGGGGGGAGAGCGATAAAGGAAAACGCCTGCCATTGACTCTGACCTCTTCATGTAACTGTTTCTCTCTCTCTCTCATATGTTAATGTGTATATAATATGAATAATTTATACATATTACTTATATTGTGCCGTGGGGATATTTTACCACGACCTTGGATTTATAGTAAAGTCCTCTCCTTTGCTAAGACTGTGGCAAAATTTAAAGACCATCACCAGTCTTTGTCTCCTCGGTTGGAGATCACAGCTCTGGAGTCTTCCTTCCTTAAGCAGATTTTAGAAATTAATTTTTATTGACTGGAGAGATGGCTCAGCAAATAAGAACAATGTTCTTGCAGAAGACCCGGGTTCGAATCCCAGCACCCACATGGCACCTAACAACTATTGGTAACTCCAGTTCCAGGGGATCCAACAGCCTCTTCTGTCCTCCGCAGGCATTGCAGGACATGGTACACCTACCTACACGCAGGCAGTACACGCATACACATAAAATAAAAAAAAAATATTAAAAAAGAAATTAATTTTTATTTGTAAAGAATATCTTTCTGCATGAACTTGGCCCTCAGTGATTTGCCTTCCCTCTTAATCTCTCTTAAACCATCTAATTTCACTAGTTCAAGAAAACAGTTATGCCAGGCTGGCTGGCTCGCGCCTGTGATCCCAGCTCTCAGGAAATGAAGATGGAAGATTGCCTGGGCTACATCCGTGAGATCTTGTGTCAAAGGAAAAAGAAAAAAGGGGTAAGAAAAGAAAACTTAAGTTCAGGACCAAGTGACAGGGTGATCACTGGGCAGTACCCCATCTGTCCCTCAGCTTCCCCTTTTTACCCACATAGGAGCAAAGTCTTCCTAGGGCTGGTCCTTGAGGGACAGAGGGGCCTTTCGAATAGTCTTGAATTATGCTTAGAGAAGACTAAGTTCCTTACCTACAAAGAAATGACACGTCTCCGTGACATTCCTATCCTTGGCTTCCTTTCTAAACCGTGGTCTCAGATTTTCAGAGCATTTCAGTTCCTGAGAGTCTGTGGTTGTTCTGGGTGGAAATGTGCTTTCTTCATGTTCTACTGAAAGATTGCTCATCCTTAAAAGCTGTGTTTGCTTTCACTCAGGAAATAAAAACATTGGGACTGGAGAGATGGCTCAGCGCTTAAAAGCACATATCGCCCTTACAGAGGACCTGAGTTTGGTTTCCAGGACCTTGTCTCCTCTTAGGCGACACAACCACCTGTAACTCCAACCCCAGGGGGTCTGATGCCATCTTCTGGCCTCATGGGCACCTGTTCTTGTGTGCACATACCCACACACAGATATAGACATATACATACAACTTTTTAAAAAAATAAAAAGGAAATGTGTGCATGCAAAGTGCTTTTAGAAAGAGAAACGAGTAACGAGCGATCATCTGCCAGTCCGGTATCCAAACACTTCTCTCCATTGGACACCCAGAATGTCCCAACATGCTATGTCATACAAATAGTCATCAAGTCCAAATCCTCGGCTTCCTACTCTGACAAACAAAATGAAGGGAATGGAATGTTCAAGTGTGACTAAAACTATATCACAGCACAGATCATAAACTTAAATACACCAATCGAATATAAAAATCCTAGACACATACTATTAAAAAACCATCAAAGATATTCAACCCTGTATACCAGCGTCCAAATATAAATAATGTTGTGTTTGATGTTATTCAATACTAACCAAAAAACAAAAAAAAACAAAAACAGAGTGAACAATTTTCTAGAAAAGCTTTTACTACCTTTTCTTAAATATTGCGACTCGTGACTTTCCCTGTGGTTCTAATTTCCAATTCTCTTTCATATGCTCGGTGGCTCCAGGGAGCTCAGTAACTCTAAAGGGGAACTGTACTTCACGTTCTGATATTTTTAAGGGGTGTAAGCATCTCTGTGCAGCAGACAGAAGATCGGTTGTATCACTTTCTGGGTTTTTAATAAGTAGCGACTGTTGAATTCTGCTACTGAGCCTCCACGACGGTCATTTGGCCTTTGTCATTCTCAAGCAGGAGTTCTTGTCTGTAACATAGGGATTTGCACTTCCCAGAGCAAGGATTTCAACGGCCATCATGTGTTCTTAATTATTTTCAGTAAGATGAGCTGGCCAACAACACCAGAAACGCGGGTGCTTAGCACCATCTATTGCTCCAGAACAAAACAACAACGTGGCGAATACCGCACAAAGCCATTCCAGAGGTAGTTTTAAAGAGGGGCTTTGTACCCATTTTCTGTTGCTGCTATGACAAAATACCATATATTCTGTGGCTTCAAACAGTACAAATTTATTCTCTGGGTTCTGTAGATTAAAAGTCTGGAAAGGGTCTCCCTGGGCCACATTTAAAGTATCAGTAAGATGTGCCCCTCAGGAACTGGGTCGTTGTCTTTTCTGTTCCGTAGAGGGTTTAGCTTTCAGAGGATACCAACATTCCTAGGCCCACAGACCTCTCCCATCATCTTCAAAGTCTGCCATATTTATCATCCCATCTCCCTCTGATTCTGACAGCTGAGAAAGATCCTGTCCCTCTAAAAGCCCCTATGACTAGGCTGAGTCCACTCACCCAATTTGCCTTTTAACCTCCCCATGGCAAAGTCTCACTTATATCTGCAAAGTCCCATTGTCCAAGGGAAAGTATCTTATTCACAGGTCCCAGTGAATAGGACACAGAAATCAGGGTGTTATTCTGCCTGCCATGGGGTATGAAAAAACATTCATTAAAGAACCCTGATCCAACAAAAATAAATAAATAAAATATTTTTTAAAGGGGGGCTGGAAAGATGGCTCAGCAATTAAGAACACTAGTTGTTCTTGCAGAAGACCCGGGTTCGAATCCCAGCACTTATATGGGAGCTAACAACTGTCCATAACTCCAGTTCCAGCCTCTTCTGTCCTCCTAAGGCATTGCAAGACACGGGTGCACTTACCTACATGCAGGCAATACACACATACACATAAAATAAAAATAATTTTTTTTTAAAAACCTGATCCAAGTGTTCAAAATTCAAGCCATTAGCTTTTGGCAGGCTCATATGTTGGACTTGTGCATTAGCATTTATGTTAGGGTGGGGAAGGGTGCGGCTGCACCCTAGAGATCACAACACTGATCATTTTCCTCATGTTCGTTCTTGCGAACCTAGGCTGAAATTTGCTTCCTGTCACTGAGTAACATATGTTATGAATGTATTCTTTAAATGACCCCCTTCTAAGAACCACCCACTTGAGTGTGATGTTCCACAAGGGACGGGTCGGTCCTTATTAGATCTTTTCAAAATTTTTATTTATTTTTGGGCTGGAGAGATGGTTCAGCAGTTAAGAGCACTGACTGCTCTTACAGATGACCCAGGTTCAATTCCCAGCACCCACATGGCGGCTAACAACCGTTTATAACTCCAGTTCCAGGGGATTCGATGCCTTCTTCTGTCCTCCATGGGCACTGCACAACATGGGTGCACTTAAAATAAAAATAAAAATAAAAAAACTAACATGTAACGTGCTCACTCCTGTAAAATAGAGAACACAAAATCCCTAGAGAATAGATTCCCTCCCCACACACAATCTGGATGGACTTGATGTTTATCACTGAGGAATGGAAAGAGTATGGGTGTTTTGGAAAATAGCAACCGTTTATTTTTTTAATAATTTCTCAAATTAACCAATAATATTAAACAGTGATGATGTTTTAGAGGCTGCAGAGATGGCTCTGCAGCTAAGATCACTGGTTGCTCTTGCAGAGGACCTGGGTTCAATTCTGAGCACTCACATGGTGGTTAACAGCCATCTGTATCTCCAGTTCCAGGGATTCCAATGTCCTGTTCTGGCCTCAGAAAGCACTACATGCATGAAGTACGCTTAGAGGCAAAACAGTCTTTAAAAAGAAGAGTGATGCTTTGAAAATACTTTAAGATGAATGTCAGGTGTTCAAGATTTTTTCCAAACTTTCTCCTCAAAATAATAACTAGGATTGGCAAGATGGCTCAGTGGATAACAGCATGCCTATTAACCTGAGTTCAACCCTGGAACCTGCGTATTCTAGTTTCCTCTGTTTCTGTGACAAACACCGTGACCAAAAGCAGCTGAGGGGAGGAGAGGGTTTATTTCAGCTCGCAGGTCACAGTCCATCACTGAGGGAAGTCCGGGCAGGAACTCATGCAGGAACTGAGGCAGAAACCATGGAGGAATGCTGCTTACTGCCTTTTCATGGACGCATATGGAGCTGGCTTTCTTAGACAACCCAGGACTACCTGCTTAGGGAATGGTGCCACCCTCAGTGGGCTGGGCCGTCCTACACCAGTTAACAATCAAAACAACCCCTTGCAGACAGGCACCTGGGAAATTCTGCTCTGGGAAATCCCTTAATCAAAATTCCCTTCTTAGGTGACTAGGCTGTGTTAAGTTGGCCATCAAAGCTAATTGGGACACCATGTAAAGATGGAAGGAGAGAACAGACTCCAAAGTTGTCCTCTGACCTCCATAAGTACACTGTGGTACCCACACACCCACATACATACATCATACACACACAATAATAATTAAATTTAATAATAATAACAAGAATGTACACAAACATTGTCACATTCACAGCCATGCATAGGGCAGACGTCATTTTACAACCGAAGAAACTAATGCTCATATTTAACTGAGCAGCATCCTGAACAAGCACCCTTGTTGATAAGGAGATGGCAAAATAATTGTGGTTATATAATGATGAGAGAAGAAAGTACTGAAATGTTTACATATGTCTTAAAGTAAGTCTTTGACCATGAAATTTCTCTTTAAGTAATATGTCCTAAGAAGGAAAAAGCAAACAAAGATTGAAATAAAGTGATGTTCATCTCAGCTGTTTATTATAACGGCAATAAACTGGGATATAAACTTCCAGTATTCAGCAAAATGCTTTTCTGCCCGCTGACCACATTTCCCAGCCTTTCCTGTTGTTAGACTTCTTAATTATTCTTTTAATCTGGTGTATATGAGTGTTTTGCCCGCATCCAAGTTCACCCATGCATGCAAGGCTAGTGGAGGGTAGAGGACGGTATTGAAATCCCCTGGAACTGGAGTTAAGGATGGTCTTGAGCCACCATGAGGGTACTGGGAACTGAACCTGGGTCCTCTACAAGAGCAGCCAGTGGTCTTAACTGCTGAGCCATCTTTCTAGTCGCATCCTGTTGTTATATTTGATTGCAGGACTGTATTTTGTATAATCAAAAGTAACAAGTAGCGATATACGCAGCTTCAAGTTCAAGTCCACCCACACTTCCAGAATCAGTCTCCTACACTAATGTTGGTGGGAAGCAAAGGGTGGGGTACAGAAACCCAAAGCCCTACACTGCACAGTGTAAAAAGCTGGTGAGAAAAGGAGCCTGTATCCCCCTGGTCAAGCCGTCTGGAAAATGGCCCTGTCCACATTCTTCTTTGTACAAACAAGAGATACATTTTCACTGGATTAAGACACTGAAGTTTGAGTATTTACCCAGTACCGCGGCTAAAGTCAACACTACAACATGTAAGTGTCCAATGATAGAGAAATTACTCAAATAAACTTAAGTGATTTTTCCTGCAACGCAGATTCTCTTTGGATGAATTATTGATCACAGTCTGGGCAGTTGCCAAGCCAGAGGAGAGATCAAAGTGTGTGTTTCCATCCTGCTTATCATCCCTTTTCATCTCAGCTCCTAGACGAAGGCACTGTGGTGGCCCACTGCCAACTTTGTGCAGTTCAGCTGGATCATTCAGGATCACGTCTTTGGTTTTTGACACTCTAAGTAGCAAAACTAAATGAATAATAAATAAATAAATAAATATATAAATAAATAAATAAATAAATGGAAACTTGCCTTTGGTTAAATCATTTAAAAATAAAATAATATTCTCTCTTTGTTTACATTTATTTTGTGGTATGTGGGGTGGGTGGTATGTGTGCTCCCTGTGTGCACAGCTGGAGGTCAGAGAACAGCTTTTGGTATATATGAGTGTATTGCCTGCATGTGTGTAAGTGCACAATTATGCAGTGCCCAAGGAGGTCAGAAGAGGGTGCTGGATCCCCTGGAACTGGAGTTACAGATGGTAGTTACATGTGGGTGCTGAAAATGGAACCCAGATCTTCTGCAAGAAGCCAGTGTTCTTAACCACTGAACTACGTATCCAGTCCCAAGAACAGCTTTCATAAGTCAGTTCTCTTTCTACCATATAGGTCCTAGGGATGAAACTCTGCTCATCAGGCTTGGCAGCAAATGCCTTGACCCACTAAGCCATCTCTCTGGACTGTAAAATGACACATTCTTATGAACAGTATGACATGAAAGTTTAGAGAGTTAAGATAAATTAAGGGCTGGTTAATCCAATCACCCAAATGGTTTGAATTCCACTCACATCATTCTAAGCTCTTTATTCTATTTTGGACACTGTTCCAGTTTCTCTGTTGCTGTGATAAAACTCTGAGCAAAGCAACTTGGGGATAAAACAGTTTATTTCATCTTACAGGTTACAGCCCATTACGGAAGGAACTCAAGGTAGGAGCCTGGATGCAGGAACTGAAGCGGAGACCACAGAGGACTGCTGCTCACTGGCTTGCCCTCCCCACCATGCTCGCTCAGCTAGCTTTCTTATACAGCTCAGGTTCACCTGCCCAGGAATGGCACTGCCCACAGTGGGCTGGGCCCTGCTACATCAATTAGCAATCAAAAACAACAGGGCAATTCGATGGAGAAAATTCTGCATTCGAAGTTCCCTCTTCCCAACGTGACTCTAGGTTGGTGTCAAGCAGACAGTTCAAGCTATGACCCGTTTTCAATTGTGAGCATTCAATGAATTGAGAAAAACAAAGGTAGCTTAGAGTTTTTATGTCTGTTTTTTATGTACTTAAGGACACAGATACGAAAGGTAAACTGACACGCAAACAGGAAATTCGTGCTGCTGCCCATTGTGCCCTGGGTCCAGCACACCCAAGTGTATTATTTTAGTCTTCACAGCGACCCTGCAGGGATGATTTGTCAGACCCTACATGCAAACAGCCTTTGACTATAACTGGTGTGTTTGTTACTTCTGCCCAAATACCCAACAGAAATGATGTAGAGGAGGAAAAAAATATTTTGGCTCAAAGTTCCAGAGGTTGTTATCCATCGTGGTGGTGAACGGAGGGGAGCAGAGCGGAGAGAACCGGCAGTTCACTTGACCTCGGACAGGAAGCAGAGAGAAAGACGTGGGAGGGGCTGAAGGACATGCCCCTAGCGACTACTTCCTCCAACTCAGCCCCACCACCTCCTCTCTTTTATACCTCCATAAACTGAATCCATCCAGCTATTAACACATTCTTTAGAGGCACACCCTGGTGATTTAACTGACCACAAATCACTCACCCCCCAAAACAGGGAAACTTTTTCAAGTCAAACCTAATGGAAGCTCAGAGTTTAAATAAGCTAAAACTGAACTTGCTGTCCTGAAATTAGAGTGTGTGGCAATCCAGTTACCAAACTTTCCCTCCTCCTGTCCACCGAACCTAGAGGCTCTTCAGACAATAATTCAGCCATCAGATCAGCATGTAAGAATCACCTGGGAATTCTGGCTAAAAACGTGCATGCCTGGATCCTCATCCCCGAGATTCTGCCTCCATGCCTGGTTGTACGTGGTGCTGGGGATCAAACCCAGGACCTCGTGCATGGAGACAAGCTATGTCCCTGGCCCACAGTACCTGTCTTTTTTTGAGGGTTTTGAGAATTCCAAAAGCTTACTTGTTACCAGTGTATGAAGCAAAAGGACATAAGGGCCAGGTTAGGTTGACAACATGGAGCTGATATGGTTATCCAACACGAGCCAAAATGACTGATGTTACACATCAAGAGAGCTATGAGTCAGCACAAAACAGCCCACACCAGATGTCTACGGTCCCTGAACGTCAACAGTGGTATCATCTGTTGTATAATTATTTTTGGTGGAGTTTCACTTTTGTGTTGTGATTCTGTATAAAAACGGTCTGGAGGTCAGAGGCCTGACCCTCCACCTTAACCAGCAAACCTGTGTGTGTCTACAGGCCTGTTTTCCCACTCCTTGCAACCTGTGTGCAGGTCTGTGTGTCTGCCTGTGCCTGCCTATGTGTACCCCATGTGTGCCTGGGTGCCTGCCATCAGCCGCCAGCCTAAGGGCCTATACGCTCCTGAATCAAGTATGTGTGGTAGTTTGAATAAGTGTCCCCCACAGGCTCCAAGTATTTGAACACTTTGCCCCGATGGTGGTGATGTTTGGGAAGGTTTAGGAGGCGTGGCCTTGATGGCGGAAGCACATCACTGGAGGTGGGCTTCGAGAGTTCATAGCCATGCCCCATTTCCTCTCTGTCTCTCCCTGCTTCCTGTGCCTGCTTGAAGATGTGAGTGCTTTTGCTCAGCCTGCCTCTCCACCCTGATGGACTCATCTCTCTGGAACTGTATGCCCAACAAACTCTTCCTTCTATAAGCTGCCTTGATCATGGTGTCCTATCACAGCAACAGAAAAGTAACAAGTATTGCTCTAGTTTGCCTTCAATTGCTGTGTCAAAACACTTTGACCAATACCAACTTGGGGAGGAAAGGGTTTATTTGGCTTACATCTCCTGGGTCATGGTTCATCACTGAGGGAGCCCAAGGTAGGAGCTCGAGGCAGGAACCTGGAGGCAGGAGCTGGAGCACAGGCCATGAAGGAACACTGCTTACTGGCTTGCTCCCCTGGCCCCTGCTCAGCCTGCTTTCTTATACAGTACAGAGCAACCTGCCCAGGGGTGGCACCTCCCACAGTGGGCTGGGCCCTCCCACATCACTCAATAATCAAGAAAATGCCTCACAGACATGGCCACAGACCAGTCCAATGGAGGCAATTTCCTGATTGAGGCTCCGTCAACCTAGATGTGTCAAGTTGACAACTAACACTATCCAGCATAGAAAAAGCTCTCAACAAACTCAAAACGAACTAGCTAGATGCGCCAGAGTCGGGATGTTTGTGTTGGAGCCCTCTGCAGTTCTACTTACAACCTGTACCGCAGTGGATAGCTTCGAATGCCTCCACGTTTTCATCTGTAAAATAGGGATAAATAATGAGTGTGACAGGGCACACCTGTAATCCTGACACTTGGAAGAGGGAGGTAAAGTAGTCAAGAGTTCAAGGTCATCCTCAGTTACATAGCAACTTTGAAGTCGACCTGGGCTACGTGAGAAACTGCCTCAGAAACAAAGCAAAAACAAACAAAATAAGTTAAATATGAGTGCAGCCCCAAGTACCTAACATTGCTCAGTGAGTCATTTTCACTTGTCGTTCAGGGAATAATTGAGGGAAATGAAATAATTCTGCATTTCTTGTGTGGAGAAAACAAGACGGTACAGTACCATGACCCTAGAAGATGAGACGTTCGCCTCCATTGTGTTAAATTTGAACAGTTGTTGGTGTTAGACAGAATATGAATCGTGATCAGTTGACAGGCGTGTGGTTGAAAATCTCATGGAGCTCTAGATTGCTCTGCATGCTTCATATATTGGGCCATTTCCATTACTGCAACAAAATCCCCAAAGCTGGGTACTTTGCAAAGAAAAGAGGTTTATTTAGCTGGAAGTTTTGGACTCTGACATTCTCCTCAGCATGGTGCTGGCTCTTGGGAGAGATCTGAGGGAACAAATGCCATTATGGTCGCAAGACAGAAAATCAGAAGGTTGCAGAATCCAATTCAAGGATTTGTGGTTAATTATGTGAACTCAGTTCCCAGGAAAAATCCTCACCTACCCTAAGCATCTACAAAACTGATGACCCTACTGTGGAGGGCTGGAAGGTGGGAGATGAAATGACCTGACCTATCCTTACTTCACTTAATAGTCACTTACTGCCCTCCTGTGTGTGTGACCTAACATCCTTGCATGAAGTAAATCATTTGAGAATAAAAAGACCTTTAGCTTCACCAACCCAAAGGCTAAGTGTCTCATCTAACAGCCTCTGAAACCTATAGCAGAGATTTCCCCACATTGCTGTAACCTGCCAACCTAATGTTTCCACCAGCGCATTTTAAAAGTGTCCTGAGGAGCTGGAGAGATGACTCAGTGGTTAAAAGCATCGATCTTGCAGAGGACCTGCATTCGATTCCCAGCACCCATGTAGTGGTTAACAACTGTCTGTAACTCCTGTTCCAGGGGATCTGATGCCCTCTTCTGACCTCCACAAGCATTACATGACATGGATGCACTTACACACATGCAGGCAATACACTCATATACGTAAAATAAAAGTAATAAATAAAATATTTTGTAAAGTGTCTTGAGAAGCTGGAGAGATGGTTCAGTGGTTAAGAACACATACTACTCTTGCAAAGGATCTGAGTTCTGATCCCACTACCCACTGTGGGTAGCTCAAAACCACCTATAACTCTAGATCCAGTGGAATCTTATGCCCTGAGGCGTAAGAGGGCACATGCATGTAGCTACACACACACACACACACACACACACACACACACTAAAAAAAAAAAGTTAAAATCTTTAAAATAAAAAAGTAAGCCGGGTGTGGTAGTGCATGCCTTTGATCCCAGCACTCAGGAGGCAGAGGCAGGCAGATCTCTATGAGATCGAGACTAGCCTGATCTACATAGTGAGTTCCAAGCCAGCTGTGACTACAGGGAGACCCTGTCTCAAAAAAATCAAAAGCAATAAATAAAAATATTTAAAATGTCTTGATTTATGCCTTTTTTGGTTACTATCAAGCTCCATGAAACCATCACCACATTGACCTGGGGATTTGGGGCAACCTGAATTCGTGTGCCTGGGCCATGGGCACTCATATCTGGCTCTGGAATGAACAATCTTGTATTCCTTTGAGGTGAGAGCTCTGGTGTCTGTGTTGACAACTATAAACAGTAAATGGCAGCTTCCTCCGGCTCTAGCACCTCCAGAATCACCCCAGCTTTTGAGATCAGGCCATCCTCTTCCCAGAACAACCCACAGGAAAGGACTGGGGTGCTGGGGCTAGGCCATTTCTGTCCAGTGCAGGACTTGTCTTGTGGGCACAGTCTTAGCTCCAGAGATTGTCCCTCTGTCAAAATGCATAATGGCTGGAGGCTCAACTCATCCAATTTCAGCCCCTCCCCCTTCTACAGGAATCGTCCCCCTCAGGAAACCACGCATATTCCTAAATCCATCTCAGCATCTGCTTCCTGGAAGACCCACGTATATCACTTTGCAGACAGAAATTAGGACAGGAGCTATGTATTAAATTAGGTGTTCATAAAAATGAAATTGAACAACTCAATGTGACAATTTGCCTTCCTCAAAATTTAAATGTAAGTGATCGTCCCACAGATAATTTCTTATTTTTCTGCTAAGGCGGATACTACAAATGGTATATAAATCAATGTTCTGGAATCTGTTGGAAAATGTCATCTCAGACGGTATGGGGCTCATGTCATAAAGTGAAATTGATAGCACTGTGGACCATCCCTCTGTTTCACCCACTAGTTCTTGTAAATAATCTTGGGACAGACTTGGCCACAAAACCAGCAGCTTTGGGAATGTGTACAGGTGACTCAGTGGTTAAGAACGTTTCCTGATCTTGCAGAGGATCCAAGTTCAGCTCCCAGCACCCACGCTGGGCAGCTTGCAGCCACCTTTAACTCCAGCTCCAGAGGATGCTACTCACTCTTCTGGTCTCCATAGACACTGAACTCAGCCTTTTAATTTTAGGGACTGAAGAGAAATGGCTCAGTGTCTGCTCTTCCTGAGGACCCAGGTTCAATTCGCAGTACCCACGTGACAGCTAGCAACCATCCGTAACTCCAGTTCCAGGGAATAAAATACTCTCTTCTGACCTCTGCAGGCATTGCACACACATGTTCATTTACATGGATGCACTCAAAACACTCATACACATAAAATACAAATAAATGAATTTTTTTTTTGGCCATTTGGTCTTTTTGAGACAGGGTCTCCTGTAGCCCCAGCTGTCCTGGAACTCACTATGTAGACCAGGCTGGCCTTGAACTAACAGAGATCCGCCTGCCTCTGCCTCCCAAGTGCTAGGATTATAGGCGTGCTCCACCACATCCAGCATATAAATAACTTTTTTAAAACACCAGTAGCTTCTTCAAACCTAAGACGAAGTAAAGGAACACAAGTCACGCAGAAGCAAAAGTTACTCTATCCTTTGAGGTGTGCCAAGATTTAGTTAAGAATGTTGGAACCACTCCATATTGTTTCAAATAAAAAGGTCTAATGAGTCTATTCAGAGATTACAATCTCCCAGAGGGGTCAAAAGAGCAGAGACTCGAAACATAGCCCTCAGCACAGAAGTACAGCAATTGTAGGAAAACCGCATGGCTGTGAGGTCTTCCCCAAGGCTAGCCTGACCTCAAGGCCAGCCTGGTCTACATAGCAAGTTCCAGGCCAGCTGAGGCTACAGGGAGACCCTGTCTCAAAAAAGGCCAAAAAAAGAATTTCAAATGTACTTATAAACCTAAGAAAAATCTCCCAAATATATTTCTTCCTGAAATGAAACATTCCTTTGAGTTTGGTTAAGGTAGTCCAAAAGACTCCCAAAATAACACAGGCTATTACCACAGGCCCTGATGGCCTCCTAGAACTTGGAGGCAAGACCCTATTGCTGAAGACAGGACATACTTTGGCCACAGGACCTGGAGCAATGGCGCTAGAACTGGCCTGGAAGCCTCCTCCCTGAAGACTAGCTCTCATGGTATTAGAGGATGCCATGCAAGCTGCCAGGGGAGAAAACCAATCAGTGGCCCTACCCAGTTGTAAAGCCTAATAACCACAGCAATGACCGGCATGGCAAACTATCTCTATTGGTGCAGTATTAGCACCTTTATCTCAGGAGTAATCAACAGGTGTTTAGTTGGACTTAAGGCCTGCTCGGCGAGAAGGAACTCCGGTACAGTACTATAAAAGTAGCCAAATACATGTGGCTGGAGAAGTCCTAGAGAAAAGCCTACTTTGTCACATCCCTAGACCAACAGTTGATTTTAAACATGTATCTTTATATTTACAGGCAGGTGCACCTCTCACCACTTATCAAAGAAGCTTCTTTTTGCACTAGATGGAGACTATTACAAAGTTCCACAATTAGTCAAAGGCAGAGAGTAAGTGACTGTGAGGTGCCCAGCCCTAAGTGACATGTCTACAATGCAACCTTTATACTTAAGGCTCAGGGGGCATCATGGAAGAGACGGCGGGAAGACTGTAAGAGCCAGAGGGACAGGACGCCTGCTGCTAGTCGGTACATTCTGGGCATGAGAGGGAGGCTGCACCATTGAAATCTCCACATACGGCAGTCTAACAAGATCTGCATAATGACAGAACCAGGTGACATGCCAAGGTGGATGGGGGCAATTTCATGGGGTCCCACCTCAAGATGAAGAGCTACAGGCACCCAATGGATGCTGGGGGAGGGAGAATTGGCTTTCTTCAGGGACGAGCTTCCTGAGAGGTTATCTAACTCCAAGTGGGCAGCCCTAAACACAGGTACACATGAGCACCACTAAATGGACTTAGTACAATATATACATGTGTGTACGTATATGTAACAATAATAAAGAAGAAGACAAGAAATTGAGAGGCAGTAGGGGCATGGGAGATGTTGGAGGGGGGCTAGAAGGGATGAAACCAACACAGACAGTGCTCACGTATGAAATTCTCAAAAATTAAAAAAAAAATCTTTTTTAAAAGTTCAAGGTCAGGGCTGGAGAGATGGCTCAGTGGTTAAGAGCACCGATTGCTCTTGCAGAGGACCCAGGTTCGATTCCCAGCACCCACATGGCGGCTATGAACCATCCTTAACTCCATCCAGTTCCAGGGAAATCTGAAGCCCTCTTCTGACCTCCGCAGCATTGCATGACATGGGTGCACTCACATACATGCAGGCAATACACTCATACACATAAAATAAAAATAATAAATAAAATATTTTTTAAAAAGTCCAAGGTCATCCTTGCCTCAAATAAACAAAGAAAACAAAACAAAGAAACATTAGAAGACTGTATAATATGAAAAGTGAACCCTAATGTCTTGATGCTAAGTCCTCAACAGACAAATTAGTAATAACATGTCAACATTGGTTCAGCAATCATATGAAATGCACCACAGCATTACATTCCTGAACGCCACCAAAAGGAGAATCTGCATGTGGGGAGAGAATAGAATTCTTGTGTTCCTTCTGTTTTGTTTTTTTTAATAAACCTAAAACATCTTTAAAATAAAAGTGTATTCATTTAAAAATGCTTAAGCTGGGGCTGGAGAGACAACTTCACTCCACAGTTAAGAGCACTGACTGCTCTTGCAGAGGACACGGGTTCAACATTCAGGACCCACACGGCAGCTAACAACCATCCTAACTCCAGTTCCAGGGGAATCCAACACCTTCTGGCCTCTGCAGGCATTGCACACACAGGTGCACTTATACACATATAGGCAATACACTCATATACATGAAATTGAAAATAATAAATAAAATAATTTAAAATGCTTAAGCCAATGACCCCTTCAGCTGGACCCAGCAATGAACAGCCAACGTGCTCGGATTCAGAAATCTGCAAACTTTGGTCCAGCAATTGTTTGCTCAGCTGTCCTATAGCATCTGACGATGCAAGAAAAGAGGGGCAAAAAGTCAGGAACGTGGCGGGGCCCCAGGGATGTGCGTGGCTTCCCTCCATCTTCCTGGCACCAGACACAGGAGCTGGGCAGATGCTGGACCAGAGCATGGTGCACCTGCAGTTCTCGCTGACTAGGAGCCCTGCAGAACCAAACTGTGGGCTAACCCATTGTCACATGACGTTATATGGTAAATGTCCAAATATTCTTCAAGGCAGAAAAGGATTTCGATGTACGTTCCCAAAACCTCTTTTCCATGTCTTTTTGGCATCTCTAAAAGAAAATTTTGCTACTGTTTTCATTTATATGTG
>NW_008340972.1:543017-546281 GCF_000622305.1 Nannospalax galili | reverse complement strand
TCTTTTTATGTTCCAGTGGAAGAATCACAAAGAATTTCATATTTAATTTTTACCACAAATGATGTCTTACAGAAATTCTATTAGGCATGAATAGCATGGGAAATATTAGCTAAACTTTCCTCCCAGCCAGGCGTGGTGGCACACACCTTTAATCCCAGCACTTAGTGGGCAGAGGCAGGCGGATCTCTGGGAGTTCAAGGCCAACCTGGTCTACACAGTGAGTTCCAGGACAGCTGCGGCTACAGGGAGACTCTGTCTCAAAGAAACAATGAAACATCTTCTTCATGCACTTCAGGAATACTGTATACAGTCAGGAAAGCTGCTGGTGACACCCACTGTGGAACTCGCTGCTTTGACAACCGTGCCACCCTCCCAGGCAAATTGAACCATCACACATTCTCAGATGAAACCTGAGAGACAAATGAATTTGAGCAGCTATTTGGGGTGGGGGTGGGGTTCTCTGAGCCCGCCTCACCATCCACCTGAAATCCCAACCCCAAATGCTCATCACCTTTTTCATCAGCTCTAGTAATTGTATCCTTTGAAGACATTCTATGAATATGCATTTGGCCTTTAGACACTTCGATTGTCATCTCATCTAATTAACAGATGATTAAGAAGATGAGATACAAGACCTTGTTTCCTCTTTCTCACCAGTGTGCTGGGAGTGTTAAGAATGAGAGATAGGCTGGAGAGATGGCTCAGCAGTTAAGAGCACTGGCTGCTTTTGCAGAGGACCCAGGTTTGATTCCCAGCACCCACATGGCAGCTGACAACCATCCTTAACTCCAGTTTCAGGGGATCTGACGCCCTCTTTTGACCTCCTCGGGCATTGCAGGACACAGATGCACTTACATAAATATACATGCGAGCAATATACTCATACACATAAAATAAAAATAATAAAGTATTTTTAAAAATAAGAGGAATCAGAGACATACCATTGTTGTAAGTTCCTATGAGCAAATTCCCAGAGCATAGAGGATCTATTTCCTTATGTTCATGTGCCCTTCCTGGATCTTACAATCTTTCCACCCCTCTTCCTCAGTTGTCCCTGAGCCCTAGGTGGGTTTAATATGAGTCCTGTCCAGGGACACACACTCCACAGTCACTTAGCGTCTACACTTTGGCTAGTTGTGGCCTTCTGTGCTCATCGCCCTCTGCTGCATGGGGAAGCTTTGCTGTATGAGAGCTGAAAGATGCATTAGTGTTCTCTCTACCCCTTGTTCCACTATGTCCCGTGAGCCTGAGGTGTAGAAGTTCTGAGCATCTCACAGACACATATTCTCGAGGAGTTATTGGCAGCTGATCACTGTCGAGTGAGGGAGAGTCAATCTTCTTTAAGGGAGTGACACTATATAGGCTGACCAGGCTCCAGTGGATGAATTCACACTGAGGGACATCTGGGTACATGACTTGATAGGTCTTAACATATATGACAGAATGCATGGCATCCTGTGGGCAGGCTATGGGGGGTGCAGGTAGGGGAGCGGGGTCTAAATAGGCTTAAGATGTATTGTATGAAATGCACAAAAATTCATCTAAAAATACACTAAAAAAAAAAGAAGAATGAGGCACATCAATGGCGCGTCTCAGGAGAATCAAAAGCAAACACAGCAATGCAGAGCACCCCAGGCCCGGTGTCTCTAGACTTGACCTTCCAGGCTGCCATTTCAGCAGGCTGTCCCCCAGCCAGTGAACTGCCCTTTGCAGGCTTGTCTTGAGATATTTCCAAAGTTCCATTGTATTGCTGGCCAGCTGCACTTGGTCAATCATGGATGGCGTGTTGTTACTTTGCCATAAACGAAGAGTGAATGCTGCTTATGGTTAACTTGGCAGGAGATCCAGTTACAGATACTCTGACCACACTTGTAAAGGGAGCAAATGGACACTGTTCAAAAAATGGAATGTCACCACAAACTGGGTAAGATGCTGCCCACCTGTGATCCCAGCACTTAACTGAAGGCAGGAGAATCAGGAGTTCAAGGTCATCTTCAGCTACATAGGGTGTTCAAGGCCAGATTGGCATACTTAAGATCCTGCCTCACAAAGAGGCCAAAGCAGGAGCTGGAGAGACACTCGGTGGTGAAGAGCACTGGCTGCTCTTGCAGAGGACCTGGGTTCAAATCCCAGCACCCACATGGGGGATCACAATCATCAGTAACTCCAGTTCCGGGGGATCAAATGCCCTCTCCAGCCTCCACAGGCTCTGCACACATGTGCACTTACATACATGCAGGCAAGCACTTATATAGAATTTAAAAGTTAAGAAGAGTTGGGGAGAGGTGAGGAGGGGAGGGGAGAGGAAGAAACTAAAACCTGACTTCACAGAAGAATCGAATATATAGTAAAGAATTTCTTTTTTTTCTGTATCAACCAAGACAGCTTAAATTAACCTATGATAACAAACAACCCACAAATCTTGTACTCAAAGTTCAGTATTGGAAATGTGTCTCCATGCTGTAACTTGCCTGAATGTGCCTTAATATTTGGTCAGTGCCTTTTTAAAAAATTTTAATTCGTTGTGATCATATATGAATACAGCCTTCATTCCATTTCCTTCATTCCAGTCACCCTCAACTCCTCCCACATGCCCCCACCCCCTCCCAATTTCCTGTCCCCTTATTATTGTTACATACACATGCATACATTTATATATATATATGTATGTATATATAATACACTGAGTGTGTTTAGTGGCACTTGTGTATATCTGTGTTTAGGGCTGCCCACTTCACGTTAGAGAACCTTTCAGGGAGCTAGTCCCTAGAGAAAACTGATCCTGCCTCCCTCCCTCTCTCAGCATCCATTGGTTGCCTACAGCTCTTCATCTTGAGGTGGGACCCCTTGAAATTTCCCAATATGCCTTGGTATGTCAACTGGTTTTGTTATTACACACAGATCTTGTTAGACTACCGTCCTGTGGAGACTGCATCGGTGTGGTTTCTTTATGTCTAGAATGTCTTAACCAGCAGCAGGTGTCTTGTCCCTCTGCCTCCTAAATCCCCTTCCCTTCCACTATGTTCTCTGAGCCTTAGGTGTAGAGGTTATAAATGTGTCACTTAGGGCTTGGCATCTCATGGACATTTGTTCTCTGCATTTGATGAATTTCAGAACTTCGTAGTTTCCTCTGTCGTATAAAGCTTCTTTAAAGGGTGCTGAGAAGTGCACCTGTCAGGCTAGTCAGGAGCTCACCAGCAAGTCTTGGCCTTGTACCAAGTTTGCCAATAAATATCATTTTGAGTTCTAACTTTCTGATGAGAA
>NW_008340972.1:517527-542230 GCF_000622305.1 Nannospalax galili | reverse complement strand
TGACAGCTTCCTTGACGCCTCCCCCCCTCTCATCAGAAAGTTAGAATTCAAAATGATAAGTATTAGCAAACTGCAGAAAGTGCCTTACAGGCAGGGATGAAGGTGACACCTCGGCTGTAAAGGACGGACCCAGAAATAATCACTGCAGGGGTAGAGCTAAGGCACGGCAGTAGAAATGAGCATCCCACCAGAAGGGTGAGGGACAGGCGGGAAAGGGCTGTGTCTTCTCCACTGACCAGCATGTCACTAAACTGTATTGTCAAGGTCCCTGGAGGGAAGGGTTTGAGGAAGAGGAGCCAGGAGCTCTGGGGTTTAAGACACCGACATAACCTAGGGCGGATGTGTCAGCAGAGATCTCAGAATTGGTCCTGGTGTGGAAGCTACCTAGGGAAAGTTGGCATGTCTCTCAGTTTGAAGGCACCTGTCTGTGGCTGAATAGAGGAATATTTTGTCGGACAGTGGAAAGGATTTACAGTCAGAAAACATTAGAATGGTACTCTGAAAGGGCAGGTTGCATCACGTGCCCTGGTGATTGTTGAATGGAAAATAAAAATCCTTCTGTCGGTGCCAATTCAGATGCAGCCCAGCCTGATGCTCGAGGACCACTGAACTGCAGAAGAGGAGGCGTTACCGTTCTGGAGAGAGAAAGATAACTGTAGGGCTGGAGGGACGGCTGTCAGTAAGATTCCTGCCTCACAAGCATGAGGACCTGAGTTTCACCCCCAGAACCCGAGTAAAAAGCCAGGCGTATTGTCAAGGTCCCTGGAGGGAAGGGTTTGAGGAAGAGGAGCCAGGAGCTCTGGGGTTTAAGACACCGACATAACCTAGGGCGGATGTGTCAGCAGAGATCTCAGAATTGGTCCTGGTGTGGAAGCTACCTAGGGAAAGTTGGCGTGTCTCTCAGTTTGAAGGCACCTGTCTGTGGCTGAATAGAGGAATATTTTGTCGGACAGGGGAAAGGATTTATAGTCAGAAAACATTAGAATGGTACTCTGAAAGGGCACGTTGCATCGCATGCCCTGGTGATTGTTGAATGGAAAATAAAAATCCTTCTGTCAGTGCCAATTCAGATGCAGCCCAGCCTGATGCTCGAGGACCATTGAACTGCAGAAGAGGAGGCGTTACCGTTCTGGAGAGAGAAACATAACTGTAGGGCTGGAGGGATGGCTGTCAGTAAGATTCCTGCCTCACAAGCATGAGGACCTGAGTTTCACCCCCAGAACCCCAGTAAAAAGCCAGGCATGGTGAGAGGTGCTTGTAATCCCAGCACTGGGAGGTAGAGACAGACTGATCCCCTCTCTCTCTCTCAGCTTCCTTACTTTAGTTTCTAAGAAAGTTGTGTCTCTCATAACTGGAGAAAGATGGCTCTTGGGGCTCGTGCTTCATCCCAGGAGGCCTCAGGTTCCACAGGGGTGTTACCAGCCACCAAAGGCCACTGGCAGAGACCGGGCAGTGAGGTGAGGAGGCGTCCCAGAGCTGCAGCGGGCTGGGCTCATGGTGCTCTTTCTAACTGTGTGTATGCCCAGAGGCCCCACAGCATTCCAGACATAAAGACGACATTGTGTGTAGGAATTCACTAATTAAGAGTCTCCTGTGATTTCCTGTGTGGTAATTCTTATGGACCACCATGATAACTTTCTCACTGGCCACTGGCAGAGACCGGGCAGTGAGGTGAGGAGGCGTCCCAGAGCTGCAGCGGGCTGGGCTCATGGTGCTCTTTCTAACTGTGTGTATGCCCAGAGGCCCCACAGCATTCCAGACATAAAGACAACATTGTGTGTAGGAATTCACTAATTAAGAGTCTCCTGTGATTTCCTATGTGGTAATTCTTATGGACCACCATGATAACTTTCTCACGTACTTAAATTTTTTATTGCAGTATTATTACTGTGGTGTGTGTGTCTGTGTGTGTTATGTGTCTGTGTCCATGTGTGTGCATGTGCATGTGTGTGTCTGTGTGTGTGATATGTCTATGTGTATGTGTCTATGTCTGTTATATGTGTCTTATGTGTCATGTGTCTGTGTCTATGTGTATGTGTCTATGTGTGTGGTATGTGTGTTTGTGATGTGTCTGTGTTTATGTGTGTTGTATGTGTCTGTTTGTGATGTATCTGTGTTTATGTGTGTGGATGTGTCTATGTGGGCTATGTGTGTCTGTGTGTCTTGTGTGTGTGTGTGTGTGTTTGGAGGCTAGAACTTAAATTTTTTATTGCAGTATTATTACTGTGGTGTGTGTGTCTGTGTGTTATGTATGTGTCATGTGTCTGTGTCCATGTGTGTGCATGTGCATGTCTGTGTGTGTGATGTCTATGTGTATATGTGTCTATGTCTGTTATATGTGTCTTATGTGTCATGTGTCTGTATCTATGTGTGTCTATGTGTGTTTGTGATGTGTCTGTGTTTATGTGTGTTGTGTCTGTTTGTGATGTGTCTGTGTTTATGTGTATGGATGTGTCTATGTGGGCTATGTGTGTCTATGTGTCTTGTGTGTGTGTGTGTGTGTGTGTGTGTGTGTGTGTGTTTGGAGGCTAAAGGTTATCTGGCATCTTTCTTGATCACTCTCCACCTTAGTTTAGACAGGATCTCTCACTGAACCCTGCTAAAAAATTGGTCTTTGATGCCCAGGAGTTTCATGGAACTCATGTGTATACCACCACACCCAAACACCTTTAGCCCCAGCACTCAGGAGAAAGAGGCAGGCGCATCTCTGAGAGTTCAAGACTAGCCTGGTGTACATAGTGAGTTCCAGGCCAGCTGGAGCTACAGAGAGACCCTGTCTCAAAAAGACCAAAAAAAAAAAAAAATCATTTCTGCTTCACAAATGGACCTTGTTGCTAACCCTGCTGTGGTGTCTCAGGAGCCCTCCATCAATTCGGTACATCTGAGAAGGGCCTATGCGACTCTGTTTATTTCCAAAAAACACACATGAGTTCTGTTGCTGTTTGGCCTGGTAGCAAAGCTATGTGTGGCAAGGTTTTACATCACTTCCAAACTAAGCCAGTAGGTGCAATTTTAGATTTTAAAAGATACTCTCGTTAAAGAAATTAAATTAAACCCACACACCAGGAAGCTAGGATGATTTTCAAAGCTAAATGGTTGTGTCTTTTGGGCCAAGTAGGAGCTCTTGCAAGCTGTGACTTTGAGAGGAAGTTGGCAGACATAGCAGTTAAGTGCAGAGCCAGGCCAACCTGGAGGAGGTAGCAGCCAGCCCAAATCACCATGGGAAAGGACTATGGCAAATTCAGGTCTAATCGAGGCTATTTTCAGAATCAGAGTTAAAGATTGGTTGATGGGGTCGGCAGCAATCATAATCAAGCAACAGCTAGTGGTTTTGTTCCAGATACTGATCTAGGTAGAAACAGGACCCGTCTGTATCTGTATGGGCAAAGTCCAGACTTGAGAAGGCCCTGGGTCCTGGCCAAACGGGCTGAGGTTCTGAGCACCTGTTACACGGAACTGTTACCAGGGTGGAAATCCAGTCCATCAGCATGGATGGCCCACATACAGAGGCCTAGAGAGATGTTCTGGCACAGTGCAATGCCAGGACTTGGCCGGGAGACGCCAGATGCTGGGATTAGCGCCTCAAAGCTAATTTCACGCCCCTGGTCCTCAGCTGCTGCTTTTCTAATAGGCCTGTTCCGATGAACTCTCCAAGTGGCTCAGACTAAGCCTGCAGGCCAGGCCTTCACCGTGGAGCTAGAGTTCTCAGAGAAACAAGACATGGAGCTGCCAAACCCATTGTGTCTAATAGACGTTGGGCACTGTGCTCAGGGCTCGTCTGTGAAGAACGCTGACCAGAAGTAACTTGGGAAAGAAAGGTTTATTTGGCTTCCAGCTCCATGTCTCAGGACATCATTGAGGGAAGTCAGGCCAGAACCTGGAGGCAGGAGCTGAAGCAGAGACCACGGAAGAACACGGCTTCCTACCTTCCTTCCCAGGCTCGCTCAGCTACCTTTCTTATAGAGCCCTGGTGGGCTGGGCCCTCCGGCATCAACTAGCAATCAAGAAAATGCCCCACAGATATGCCCACGGCCAACCTAGAGGAAATTCTCCAACTGAGGGCTCTTCCTCCAGGTGTCTCCAGTTTATGTGAAATTGATGAAAGCTAACCAATGCAGTACTTAAGATACTGCTCATTATGACTGAAGAATTTTGCTCTGGAAAGATAGGAAAATGGGTTAGATGTATTCTTTTGAAAATGTACTAGTCTAGTGCCTGGAGAGATGGCTCAGTGGTTAAGAGCACTGGCTGCTCTTGCAGAGGACCTGAGTTTGATTCCTAGCACCCACATGGATGTTAACAACTGTCCATAATTCCAGTTCCAGGGAATTCGACACCCTCTTATGACCTCCGTGGGCATTGCACAACATGGGTGCACTTACATACATGCAGGCAATACACTCATACACATAAAATACTTTTTAAAATAGAAAAAGTACTAGTCTAGTGGGAGAGAACCATTGCCATAAATAATTTTTACAAACTCACATCATCATAACTAATTAGAAGATGAACAGAAACAGAAAATTATGAATAGAAAGGAGATATAAAAACAAAACCACCTGTGGACTTCACACATCTGACTCTGGACACAAGACAGGCCTGGTGGTACACACCTTTGATCCCAGGTCTTAGGTGGCAGAGGCAGGTGAATCTCTGAGTTCAAAGCCAGCCAGGGCTACACAGTGAGATTCTGCCTTAAAAAAAAAAAAAAAAGATAAATGAAGGAGAAATAACAGGACGGGGCTGAGATATGGCTCAGGTGGTAGTGTGCTTGCTGGGGATATGGCTCAGCTGGTAGCATGCTTGTTGGGGGTGTGGATCAGCCGGGAGATTGGTAGGTTGCTGGCCCAGCATACACTAAGCGTTTGGATCCTCAAAACCAGGCCTGAGGGGTCACAACTATAATCCCAGCACTTGGGAAGATCAGAAGTTCAAGGCCCACTACAAAACAAGGTTGAGGCCAGACTGGGCTACATGAGATCCTGCCTCAAAATAACAACAAAAAAAATTGTATTAAGATAAAAAGTCTTACAGAAAACTTTTCCAAAAATTTCAAACATTAGCCTCATGGTTTTGGACCAAAGAAAGCCCAACAAGCCAGGCATCGTGGCTCACACCTTTAATCTCAGCACACAGGAGGCAGAGGCAGGAGGATCTTTGTGAGTTTGAGGCCAGCCTGGTCTACACAGTGAGTTCTAGCCCAGCCAGGGCTGTATAGTAAGACCCTTGTCACAGAAAAGGAAAAAAAAAAAAGCTCAACAAAAATGTTATTCCTGGGGCTGGAGAGATGGCTCAGAGGTTAAGAGCACAGGCTGCTCTTGCAGAGGACCCGGGTTTAGTTCCCAGCACCATATGGGGGCTAACAACCACTTGTAACTCCAGTTCCAGGGATCTGACACCCTCTTCTCACCTCCGTGGGCATTGCACGACACGGGTCCATTTACATAAGTGCAGGCAATACACTCAAACACATAATAAATAATCAAATATCTTTAAGAACATCATTCCTCCTCCACAGAAAATATGAGATCCCCTTCTACGAGAAGCAAGATGCTAGCGGGGAGCTGGGAGGGTCCACAATCCTGTCACTTAACCTTGTTTGGCTTATTTTAATTTTTTTACATGTATTTATTTTGTGTGACTTGGAGGGGGTCCCATACATAGGCCATAGCACGTATGTGGAGAGAGGAAAACTTGTAGTTAGTTCTCTCCTTCCACCATGTGGATTCCAGGGATCCAACTCAGATCGTCAGTCTTAGCAACAAGCACCTCTACTGAACCATCTCGCCAGCCCCTCCTTACAGACTTCTTAAAGCTTTATCAATCTCATCACGGAAGCAGACTGACTTATTTATTCTCTTTATTTGGGGCTTATAGAAACTCTCTTTCAAACTATGAGTAGACGTTCAGCACAGAGAAAGACACGTGCAAATGGCCATGCAGTCACTTCCCAAGTTCGGTTTGGTAGTGACATCATTAGTGAGCAGGGGGTTGAACCTGGTGTTACACTGTGACGTCGGCAGGAACCAGAGGACACAGTGAGAGCCACTGTGGCCATGCCTTTAGTTAAACCACCGCAGAGAACTTGTATAATGAAGATGACTACTTACCTGGTAAGTCATCCCAACCCTTAATTCTTCAAACTATCAAAAAAAATTATCATTTTGTTTGTACATGGCAGTACAGTCCTTCAAAAAATATTTTATTTTTATTTTATGTGTATGACTGTATTGCCTGCATATGTGTAAGTGCACCCATGTCCTGCAATGCTCTTGGGGTATCAGATCCCCTGAACTGGAGTTAAAGATGGTTATTTAGCCACCATGTGGGTGCTGGGAATTGAACCCGGGTCCTCTACAAGAACAGCCAATACAATGCTCTTAACAGCTAAATCATCTCTCCAGCCCCACATAGTACATTCTTAAGACACAGATCAGAAATCCTGCCTGTAATTTAAGGTTTGTTTTGTAGTCCAGCACCAGGAAACACTTCCCTCCCTGATGATCTCTAGTCCCTCTATCCACCACCTGAGAAACTTACCATCATGAGGCCAGCCAACTGCTCTTAACAACTGTCTCATCATCAGCTACCTTAGTGTTAAGCTGTTTCATTCTATGCCAAAAGGTGCCGGAAATTAAAGCATGACTCACCTGTTTATAATGGTGAAGGAATCTTTGATGAGAACTGTTTATTAGATTAGATAACTATCTTTAAAAAATTGCAATTCAATCTCTTTTTAAAAACAGGTCAGCTTTGAAAATTGGTGTAATATGCCAGGCGTGGTGGTGCATGCTTTGAATCCCAGCACTCCAGAGGAGGGGAGGTGGATCTCTGTGAGTTCAAGGCCAGCCTGGTCGACATAGCAAGTTCCAAACCAGCCAGGGTTAAAAGTGAGACCCAGTCTCAAAGGAAGGGGGGAGGGGATAGGAGAAGGGAGAGGAAAGGAAAGAAAATTAGTATATATAAGACTCTATAAAAATGAAACTAAATATTGTTAATCTCATTTTCAAAACCCCTAGTAACCGTGAATAGCCACAGGTTTCAATCAACACAATCCCTGTTGAAAAGACCCAGCTAGAAAGCCAATGGTTAGATTACAGGTAAGAGTCTACACCTGGTTACAGGGATGCAAACCTGCCTCCTGTCAACAGTCTAAATAAAGTCAGACTACAAAGTGCATTTCACTTAGTTTATCATGACAGAAGGCATGGATTGTATGCCACATGTAGAATCAGACTCTTGATTAGAAAAACGTGTACAATCACGTTGACTCAGCCTATAGAAAACCATTATAAAAACTGGAAATCTTTCCCCCTGGTTCTCTGTGCTTCCTACTAAGTCAACCGGAAGAGACATTTCCTACCGGAAGCAGATGCCTATCTCCTCCGATATGTCATTGTGCCCAGGAACATCAAGTCTCTTTGTCACTCTTGATAGAATTCAGCACTAAAACATTTGGGCAATGACTTTCCTGAGGACCTTCTTTTTTTTTTGCAGTGCTAGGGGATTAAACCCAAGGCCTAGAAGCTCTCTTCCACTGAGCTATTTCCAGCACTTACGTGTAAAACTTCTTGACAGATATATTGATGAAGAACAAGATTTTCAGAGGTTGACAGGGTCTGGAAAGGTCATAGAACAAGCGACACTTTAAGTTCAGCTTACTGCAATTCCTTAGAAAACCTCTGGTTTCTGCTATACTTACATTAATTTCAATAATTCATAAACAAACGAATGCCAATACTTATATTCAGCACATTTGCACTTAGCTTTGTTCCCTCACAGACAGGTGTTTTTTAAACACAGTTTTTTGGTTTTTTTTTGAGACAGGGTCACCCTATAAACCCCAGTTGGCCTGGAACTTGCTATGTAGACCAAGTTGGCCTCAATCTCACAGAGATCTGCTTGGCTCTGCCTCCCAAGTGCTGGGACTAAAGGGATGTGTGTGTGTGATTTTATTTATCTTTATTTGATGTGTTTGAGTATTCTGCCCACATATATGTAAGGGCACCCATATGTGCAATGCCCATGGAGGCCAGAAGAGGGCGTCAGATCCCATGGAACTAGAGTTACAGGTGGTTATGCACTATGTGGGTGCTGAGAAATTGAACCCAGGTCCTCTGCAAGGGCAGCCAGTGCTCTTAACCACTGAGCCATCTCTCCAGCTCCAAAGGCTTGTGCTTTTGAGGGAAATTTATTCAAGGCCTAATCTGGTTACAAGAACACATTACTGGTCTTCTCAGGATTTGGACCAAATCGCTTTATAGTTTCTTGTTCTGAAGGTAATTAACCATGTCGATAGAGCTTGCCAGTGAGGTAAGCCCGTTATGGCAGAGAATGGGAAGAAGCCATTTTGTATTGGTTACTTTTTTTGTTACTGTCACCAAACACGTGACAAAATTAACTTAGGGAAGGATTTATTTGTGTTCAAGGTTTGAGGAGATACTGGCCACCACAGCAGGAAGGCAAGGCTGCCAGCGGCTCCTCACAGTGGGCATGAGGGGCGGCTTGCTCACATCTTGGTGGGTCAGTGACCAGAGAAAGGGGAATGCCCCCACTTGTTTTCTCTTTTTATTCCATCCAATCAGTTGGTGATGCCCAAATTCTAGACCCTTCTTCCCTAAGCGATCTCCTCTAGAAAAGCCCTCACAGGCACTCCTGAAGATATGCCTCTCCAATTAACCATCACAGTCACCCTTCCCATCATCCTGTGCAGCACTGAAAAGAGCACTAAATGCTGCCGGAGATCCATTGGAGGCCAGGGGAGATTATTGGGTTTTGTTATTTCAATTTGTTTATAGAAATCATACATTTATTTATGTACCTATTGGAAGGGTAAGCAGGCCATGACACACCTGTGGAGGTCAGAGGAAAAGTTGTGGGAGGAATCAGTTGTCTCCTTCCACCATGTACGTTCCAGGGGTCTAACTCAGGTCATCAGGCTTGTTGGCAAGTGGCTTTACCAGCTGAGCCATCTCAGCAGTCCAAGGATAGTTTTTAGGGTTTTGCTGTCCTTTGTCATTGGTGGTCTTTTTGAGACAGGGTCTCCCTGGGGCCCCAGCTGGCTTGGATCTCCCTATGTAGACCAGGAAGATCTCTGCTGGTATTAAAGACATGTACCACCAGGCCAGGCTCTGAGGCTGGTTTTCAAATGCCTGCTGTAGTCCTTACTCTAGTGTGAGGAGCTGAGGTGTTTAGATGCTAGCCAGTTGTATGGATTTAGGTCTTGCTGATGCACTGAAATCTTTTCTGCTTCTTGGTGCTGCTGTGGCCTAAAAATACCTACTGAATTTCCTTACTAGAAACCTTGGCACATAATACAAAAACGCAATGAAGCATTATAATTTCATGAACCCAACCAAGCCAATTCACAAGGCAACAACACACATAGCATGCCTTTCAGTTATTTTATTCATGACAGAAAAGTGTGCATAATCACAGCTCTGATGACTCTATAACTACGAAGAGTGTGTCTGCTCCCAGCAGAGTACAATCACCCCAGGCCCTTTAAGACATACAGACCACATGCTTAACACCTGATGGCTCTTGTGCAACAAAGCCACATTAGTGTTTACTTGTGCTTCTACAAAACCTTCCAAGAATGAGGTAGTTTCTTTTACCCAGTGTTCTTCCCACAATCCCTTTACACTGTAGCCCCCTTCAGTCCTTTCAATGAGACCTTCCAACAATCTTGCATGAAAGCTGAGCATCAAGTAGCTACGAAGTGCCCCTTTCTACCTACATAACGAGAATCTTCAGAGTCCACTGTACAACCCGAAGAAGCCACGCTTTGCAGTGATGTGGTTCATCATTATGACAGACTCTGATGCATGAGAACGAGCCACAACTTCGTCCTTAAACTCATGCTCTCTTCCCATTCACAAGCTCTGGTTTAACAACTTCCTGTACTTTCTATCCTCTGCAACCAAATCAAATATGCACAAATACTTATGTATGTGTGGGTCAGACTACCTGGGTAAACTGTGGGATCATTCACTATTGTACATCGCCAGAAAACTGTCCAGAGGTTGTAAGGACGCACACAAGGTTGGTTACTTTGTTTTCAGAGGTCTCGCTATGTTTCTAAGACTGACGATTGAATGCACATCCTCTTGTTTGGGTTTTTTGGGTTTTTTTCTTTCTGTTTTTCTGTTTTAGAAAGAGGGTCTTACTCTGTAGTCCAGGCCAGACTGGAAGTCACTTTGTAGTTCAGGTTGGCCTCGAGTTCATGGCAATCCTCTTGCCTCAGGTTCCTGAGTACTAGGGTGATTACAAGCTACCACATCCAAGTTGTTAAAAAGATATTTAAATTCTGATTCTGGGGATTGGAGAGATGGCTCAGCGGTTAAGACCACTGGTTGTTCTGGCAGAAGACCCGGGTTCAAATCCCAGCACCCACATGGCAACTAACAACTGTCCGTAACTCCAGTCCCAGAGGATCCAACAAGCCTCTTCTGACCTCTGTGGGCATTGCATGCTACGGTGCACCTGCCTACATGCAGGCAATACACACGTACACATAAAATAAAAATAATAAAAATCTTAAAAATAAAAATCTTATTTTATGTGAATGAGTGTTATGCTTGCAAGTATCTATGTATGTGTACAATGCCTGCAGTGACCAAAAGGGAGGGTTTGATCCCCTGGAAGTGGAATTCCAGGTGGTCGTGAGCCACCCTGTGGGTGCTGGGAACCTAGTTTGCACTTGTTCTCAACCACTGAGTCATCTCTAGACCCTGCACCCAACTTTTAAAGAACTGATTTCAATCTTATCAGAGCCAGAGAGAACTGAGTTTTTATAAAACTTATCAGTGACACAGAAGAGGATATTTCCACCCTGTTCTTAACTCTGAGAGTGATGTCCAAGCCCATATGAAATTAGTCTGTGGGAACTTCAGCATGGCTCACAGTTTAGTTGTGAACTAAATAATAACTCATTTCTAAATTTGTTACCCTTCACCAACGAATGGGGGTTAGTGGTAAATAGTGTTTCTAAGGAAATAAAAAGTCCCAACCTATTCCTCATCTCTTATTTTTTGGCTTAAGTTTATGAATCTTGGAATTAAATGACTGAACTGTCACAAGAGATCTTACAGATCGTGCAGTTAAAATACACTCTATCCAAACTGGACAACAGCGGTTTTAGAGCTCATAGACTGGCCTACCACGGTATGAAAAGGATGCCTTCAGGAAGATCCCTCAAAACTTGAATCCAATTAGACTTTAGAGCACTTGTTTGTAAAACTAAATTTCTTACTTTTGTCAATTATTAAAGCAAATACGATCCCACGAATTATTTATCCAAACATTACTACAGTCTAGATTTCATGACCAGCGTCTCCAACTAATTATCTCTGAAGTTTTCTACTATGGTATGTACATTGAGGATGAAAATTCCTTTATTCCATCTTTGCCTTTTAAAAGGTTTATTTTTGCTTTTATGTGTATGTACCTATTTGTACACGTGCATGCCAGAGAAGGGTATTGGATCCCCTGGAGTGGGAGTTGAAGGCAGTTGTGAACTGCGTGATGTGGGTCCTAAGAACCAAACTCAGGTCCTCTGCAACAGCAGCGAGCACGTTGTCAACCACTGAGCGATCTCTCCAGCCTCTCTACCTTTTAAGGGATATTTTCAGCAGCGGTTAAAAAAAAAAAATGTGATTTTTAAAGAATGAATTTCTTATTCAAAACCTCAAACTGAAGCTGGGCCTGGTGGCACATGCTTATAATCCCAGGTACTTAGGAGGCTGAGGCAGGAGGATTGCAAATTCAAGTCCTGTCTGGGCTATAGAATGAATTCGAGGCACCTTTGAGCAACTTAGTGAGCTGTTGTGTCAAAATAAAAAGTAAAAAGAGGGCTGGGACACAGCTCAGTGGCAGGCCAGTTGCCTGGCACGTGAGAGGTCACAGGACTACAGGAAACAATCCCAACCCTGTGAAAGACACGGTTCTATGAGAACTACTCTGAGCGGCCGGCTCTGTCATCTTCACACCGTCCATTTGGACAGTGTGTATCCTTAGGTAGTCTACACACATGTCCCTCTAGGCTCACTGTCTTCGCCTTGGTCAATGTCATCTGGCTTTTGAATCTGACGTTCTGTGAGACACATTACGGCAACTCAGCAGTGTACCAAGAGGGCACGAGTAGCAGACACGCCGCTCTGACGACAGCGCAGAGGTGGACATCTACACCCCAGACACAGGTAGGAATAATCCCAAGTACTGACCTTCCTAAATAGTAGAAAAGAATGAGAGTAGGAAGATTTCCATATGAAAAATGAGATGAAATGTGATTTCTTGCTGAGATGTATTCTGGTCTTCCTCTCTTTATCATTTATAAACACTGCTTTTGTATCTAAAAATAGTTCAAGGGGCTGGAGAGATGGCTCAGCGGCTAAGAGCACTGGCTGTTCTTGCAGAGGACCTGGGTTCAGTTCCCAGCACCCACATGGTGGCTAACAACTACCTGTAACTCCAGGGGCTCTGACTCCCTCTTTTAGCCTCTGCCAGCATTATACAACATGGGTGTGCTTCCAGGTAGGATACTCGCACACATAAAATAGAAATAAATAAAAAATATATATTTTAAAATTAGTTCAAGTAAAAGGCCATAAACTCTGTGAGGTAATGTTTATACGCCATGTGTTCTCTAAAACAAACTTCCTTTCCTATTGCTGGCTGTGAGATGCACATCTGTGGGTGTTCAGTCATCCTGAACCAAATGAGCAACAGTGCTCCCCATCTCTGTCCCGTAACACGGAATATTTACCGAGGCCTCCTGCCTCTAAGGGGAGAGCTATCAGGAGCACAAAAAGCTGAATAAATTCTACCTGTGTCAAAACAAAGTGACAGCTGCCTTCAAATGTCCATGAAATGACGTTCATTGGGACTATTGTTTATAACTTAAGCATTTGCACATTCACATAAGAAATCCATACTGCAAGGCAAAAAAAATCAGGACACGAAGTGAGGGGTTTCCTCGGTGCTCAGCTGAGACCCTGGCCTTGATGATATGGTTGAAGAAGAGTTATTGCTCTGAGTCTTTCAGAAAATATCAGTCAATGAAAACCAGCAAACGTCTCCTGAGACACCGTCTTCCCCTGTTACAACGGTTAATCAAACACAGTGTTGAAGACCAGAAACAAAACTCTACGGATGACCCCTGAGCCAGGAAGGCAGAGAGACGAGTTCACGCTCACAGCTATTTTTATACCAGAGTTCCTTTAAAGCAGAACTGAAAGTGTGACTATCAAGTTCCTACAACCCATTTGCCTTAAGAGGGGCTCAGATCTACCTTCATACACTAACAGCGCTCAACGTGGGGGTGAAACAGCTTATTTGGGGGCAGTACTATCAAGCAACAGCATAGATGCAGTGAAGAAAGTCACCCCAGGGTGAGTGGGTAGCTTCCCTTGTGTTAAACAGAACTAGAACCACACACCACCCAAGCTTCTTTCAGCAACCCTTCTCCTAGAAGAAAACATGACTCCCCAAAGTTCTCTGTCACCTCTCTCTCTTTGTGCTTTTGAAAACAAAGGCCACAGTAGGAATTACTGATTTTTCGCGCCTGCTTCCCCGGAAGCTGGCTCATCTTGTACACCAGAGGTAGAATCCTTGATAAAGCGACTCACCAACAACACCCCCACATTTCTTCATCAGCAAACCTTAGCAAAGGCTCAGACCCCTCTATGTCCGAACGTCTCCCTTTGAACTCTTGGTTTTCGCTGATGTGTTTTGGGGAAAGCTGACAAACTCAAGCTGCAATATAAGAACTTGGGAAAGTGGAAGGAACGTGTCACAGACTGATCAAGACTTGAAGCACCACCAGCTGTTTATACACGCTCGCCTGTGAATTGCTGAATCTCATTTGATCAACCCAATTAAACATTAAATAATTGCAGCCAATTATGCAAATATCAGCAACAATATTAATTTGTTGATCTTTCCGAGCAGATTAGCTTCACATGTTCCTAATGCTACACTATCATGTGCCTTAAATGATCAATTAGTGTTGCGATAACTAAGTCTTGAAGAATGGGTAATTGCCTAGTTATCACGCCCCTCTTGCTGTATTCGCCCCGCAATTAAATAGTGCATAAGAAAATAAAAAACTCGTGCAGATGTTCCTCTTAGACTTACTTAACAAGTCAGTGCCAAGGTCAGTTTCCCAGTACTTCAAGGAGAATGGTAGACTGCTGTTTTAAGAGGACTCCCATGTTTTAAAGTTGTGTATCCTTCCTCTTCAATGGAGTCTGATGGAAAGAGCTTAAACATGTTTGTACAAAAGAGTCATAACATAACGTTGTCCAGCTTTCACGAAGGGCATGCTCAATTTAGAAAGGCAGAGTCTAAAATGCACTTCTGGGAAAACCATTTCCCCTGTTCACAGGACTCAGTGCTACTTGACAGAACTAACACTCTTCCTGTACCAAGGTTAAGGATGGACCGAAGCACAAGCCCCTTGGGATGTTACCTCGTGAAGACAGCAGGAGAAGGTCAAGAGCCACCTGAAAACAGACTCACCCAAGACTTCCAATTGCCAAAGCAAAGGCCCGAAATCATATCTTACCGTCCCTTTCCGTCTCAGCCCCTCTCTAGTTTTCATTGTACTGGTCCTGTCTAAAAGGCCCTACAGCTAAAAGCTCTGGAAAGGAATCAAAGTCCATTTACTAAGTGTTGTTAAATGCCTTGAGGAAGTGTTTCTGATGGATCAAGCCTTTAAAATGTCCTTCCCCTGGCTCTGAGAAGACACTGGAGTTCCAACAGCAAGATGAAAGTCATTCAGACTGTGAAACCAAAATACCAAGGCTGAGAGCAGACCTTCCAAGGGTGAATATTTCTATTAGGATTTGACTTTACCCTAGATAAACCGAGAAATGAAACCGCCCTCAGTCTTAGCTCCCAAACAAGGAAAACACTGGCTGGAATTTCTGTCTCTATAACCTAATCATGTGCCCATTCGATCCCCACCCAACAGAAGAGCACACACAAAGTGTAGAGAAAAATCCAGTTTCCTTCCTACATACACCACAAGCCCCCCACTACGGTCTATTTGGCATCTAACCCTTAATGCACAACGTCTGTCCTTTCCATTTGGTTTGTACTTATCATGAATTCTGTCCAGACCTATCACTTCAATGCCATTGTTTCTTCCCGAAACAGAAGATCCCTCCAGCTGACCACGTCACAGCAAGTCTAATGACATAGGAGTCCATGGAAAACAAAGATGTCATGAGGTAAATACTGCTACGTGCTGTCAGCATCAATCACCGTTTCCAGCAAAGAGGGTCATCATAGAGATGAAAGGACAGAAGGAACTGTTGGCTTGTTCATCCAATCATTAGAGTAAACATTTACTGGGTACCTACTACACGTGGGGCGTTGAAGACACCAAGACCTAGAGGTATGAGACCCCCCCCCCAGTCTCATAGCAGCGAAAAGCAGCTGGTTACAACACTGTGCAGAAAGGCCAAGGGAGCGATGGATGCACTCAGGTCTCACACGCGCCCACGGTGAGGCTGGAGCAGAGCTGGGTATCAGGAAGGGAGGTATTCACCTTAACACGGTCTTAGGGGGCCTGCAAAATTTTCATGAGGCCAGCCAGGGCTACATAGTAAGCCCGACTCAGAAAACAAAGCAAAATCACCAACAATAACAAAAAGCCATGTTCCGAGTGTTTCTGAGGACAGCCGTGAGTCACCAGAAGTGACACCTCAGGTCGCCCCCCAGACACACACAGTCATCTCATTTGGTTGAGGAGCCCTAACTTCTACTAAAGAATAAACATTTTGGGGTCTGCGTGAAGCACTACGGGAGGCACTCAAATTACTGAGGAGAATTCTATGTGTGATATGGCTTACATTATTATCTTTCCAGAAGGTAAGGTAAGCAATTGCTAGCAAGTTTACAGAACAATATTTGACGCTGACAATTTTCTGTGGCTCAAGGAAAACATCTCAACTTGATAACACACTAACAATACAACTACATTATGCATGACGACTAACAGGTGGCCAGAGATCGGTCACGGTTCAAACAGAGCAATCAGTCTTCAATGTCACACCGTCCGCACCCTGCGGCTCTCCTTCAGGATAACACGATTGTCCAGTCGCTCTCTTCTCTTCCATACTATGACAAAAGGGAGAAAAGATGCTTCCGTATAAAATCATACATTTCAGGAATGGTTTACAAACAAGCCCATCAGCCACACAAACACAGACAGTGCATTTCTGTTTTATAATATTAAAGCCACAAACTGGGAAGCCAGCATGCCGGATCACACCCGCAATCTCAGGACTCAGGAAAGCGGGAGGGTACAAAGTTCAAGGTCATCCTTAGCTACATCGTGAGTTCAAGGATGGCCTGGGCTGCATGAGACCCTGCCTCGATTAATTAAACAAACTTTAGTGTATCTAAAATGCAAGGGAGAAGCAAGGGGCTCTGGATTTTACTTCTTTTCTGAAGGTCAGGCCTACTTTGACCTGCATTGTATACTGGGATTCCAAGAAAGGTTTCTTTTTTAAAAGATGTATTTATGTGGGGGCTAGAGAGACGGTTCAGTGGTTACGAGCACTGGCTGCTCTTGCAGAGAACCTGGGTTCAGCTCCTCTCCAGGCACTGCATACACAAGGTGCAGTTACATGAAGGCAAAGCATGCATACAGGTAAAATTAAAATCTTAAGAAAAAAAGATTGTGTGTGTATGTGTGTGTGTGTGTGTCTGTCCGTCTGTCTGTGTAAGCACCCACAGAGGACAGAAGGAGGCATCGGACCCCCTGGAACTGGAGTTACAGGTGGTTGTAAGCTGTCATGTGGGTGCTGGGAACCCAACTGGGGTCCTCTGCAAGAGCAGCCAGTGCTCTTAACCTCTCAGCCATCTCATCAGTCACAGAAAAAACTTCTTTTAAGGCAAGTTCTGCAACTTCAAAGTCCAGTGTGAGGAGCAGTAAAGTTAGTTATAGACAAAGTTCCTAAGGCTCTGCTTCCCTCCATCACCAGCCCAGCTTGCCTGCCTCCCTCTGATGCCATTTACCCCACACACTGGCATGTGTCTTCCTCTTCATGGGTTTCATAGACCTGGGGTGCTGGAGAGATGCAAAGGATGCAAGGTCTGTTCCCAGCACCAACATCATGCCAGCTCTAGGGGATCTGATGCCCTCTTCTGGCCTCCTGGGGCACTGCACTCACATGCACATACCCACACACAGACATGTAAATAAAAATAAAATTAAGAGTTTCCAAGATTTCAAGGAGCAGAACCCACCAATTTGGTAGGAACACAGAACCAATCTTGGCTCTACTGACCAGTGTCTGGCAGAAGAGCCATGAAACAGCTCATGGTTGTGAGACTTGATTAATCCACACCAAAGAAAGCTTCTGAAACACAGAGAGACGTGCACATCCCTGTGTATTGCTGAACTCTTCACAAGAGCTAGAAAAGGGAATCAACTTAGATGTCCAGCAACAGATGAATAAGGAAAGTGTAGTGCACACACACAAGGCATTGCAAAACCTCGCTCAACTGGAAATCATTATGTTAAGCAAAGGAGTCAAACTCAGTGTGCAGACATCTAAGCAGATCACCGAGTAGGATTCACAGCTCCGTCTTCAAAGCCACCGGTAAGAGCAAGTCCGCTTCCTTGGGCGGTTCTCACTTTGTAAGTGATCAAAACCCAATCTTTTCAAAAAGCTTTATTTTTCTTTAGTGTGCGTGACTGTTCTGCCTGTATGTATGTTAAGTGTACCACACACATGCAGTGCCCTCGGAAGTCAGAAGAGGGCATCGGATTTCCTGCACTGGAGTTATGGATGGCAGTTCTTAGGGGCCATGTGGGTGCCAAACCCAGGTCCTCTGCAAGAGCAGCCAGTGCTCTTAACTGCTGAGCCATCTCTCCAGGCCCTAAAAACCCAATCTTGGTTATAGTGACACAGGCCACGTGGTTCTACAAAGCTTCTAGTGTATATAAATTTTGACCCGTCTCACACTACAGTTAATGCTTCTATGTCAAATCACAGCACTTTAAGATATATCTAAGAAGCCATCAAACTGTCCACTTGGCTACTGGATAATTCAGTTTAATTTTTTAAGGAAAAACAGTTCTATGTAAGTATAGCAGATTCCAGCAATTAAAAATACAATTAAAGATTATATCCTTTCTGGGGCTGGAGAGTTGACTCAGTGGTTAAGAGTGCTGGCTGCTCTAGCAGAGGACCTGGGTTTGGTTCCCAGCACCCACAAAATGGCTAACAATCGTAACTCCAATTCCAGGGGAATCTGACACCCTCTTCTGACCTCCTGGGGCATTGCACGACACAGGTACACTTACTTACATGCAGGCAGTACACTCATACACATAAAATAAAAACAATAAATACATATATTTAATTAGATCCTTTCCTTAGAAGTAGGTGTCCATAGAAGAAGGGGAGTTAAAACCAAGCCTGCCTGGCAGGGCCTAGGCTATCATTATATGAGTTGAACACTACTTATCTGGACCTCTTGGAACCAGTATTGGGATACTTGGAGATATTTGCACATACATGAAGCACCCTAGGGCTGGGACAAAGTCATCAAGACAGGAAATTTACCTATGTTCACTATAGATCTTATGTAGGAAGGTAACTTTCTGCATCCTTTATAATGTCCTACACAAAGCCATGCTTGTGTCCACTGAACCCTGAAACCTCCAGTGTCACAATCTGAAGTTTTATTTTCAGGTGAGGCGTGCCTAACCTCCTGCAGTCCAACAGCTCAGGGCTCTGCTCCTGGCCCCTTCTGGTTCGTCTTCCTAAACGATGAGATGTCTGCCTTATCTTCACAATCGCCTCTTCCCACTCTGGGAAACAGGAGAGCCTAGTTCTCACACTGAGCTGTCCCCAACGCTGTATGAGGTGCAGGTTCCAGCTGCTCTGAGCCTGGGACAGCAGTGTCTGCATCCTTAGGAAAACATGAAGGAGGCTTGGAAAGAGGATTTCGACACATTCTGTGATCTGGATGTTCAGTCCCCTTCAAAGATCCTTGATTAAAGGCTTCATCCCCAGATGGTAGAACTACCAAATGGAGTAGAATTTTAGGGGGGACTGGCAGGAGTTCCTTAGGTCAGGGAAACTGAACCCTTGAAAGGGGAGGTGGACCTGCCCACCCTCTCCATTTCCTAGTTTGGGATGTAAGCGTTTATTCCAGCTCATTCTAGAACCTGCCACCAGTCAGTCTCATCAGGGACCAGACCACCATTGTGACTACACAAACCTTTTATTCTTATAAAATTAGTAGTTTCAGGTGTTTCATTTTAATAATATGAAGCCTCTAATGCCACATTATTCAAGATATTTCTCTTGTCTCCTTATGAATATGTAAAAGTAATACATTATCTGCTGGGGTTTTTTTTTAATTTACTTATATCTCAGAAATTCATTCCTTCATTCACTGAAGAAATATTACTACCTTTGTACTCTGCCCTGTGCTGAACCCTACGGGACATAAAGAGAATAAAAATTTTTAGTATTCAAACTACTCTAGGAGGGGGACCAATGTATGCTTAATTACAAGTGAACTTCAGAGCCTCCAGTGGAGTGCTGATGGAGGAAGAAACAGCCTTTTAAGTGGGTGAATGTCTCTCTGAACTGTGGGAATGGGGAACTGTTCAAGGGAGAATGAAAAAATTCCTACAGGAGATGAGCACTGATGGGTACCAGAATCCCATCAGGAGATCAGGCTATAGGAGGATCAGCAGAGACAGGTGACATCAAGGAGCACAGTCCTTCTGGAAGAGAGAGAGAGAATTCTAACTAGAGAAGCCCAGACTACGTGACTGACGGTCCTCGAGTTTGTTTGCTTAAGTACCAACACAGGTGGGCTTCTCTTCACTGCTTATAAAAAGGAGAAAAAAAAAATCAAACTTAGTGTTGGAAACATCCCCTTCCCAGGAGGTATTTAAACAGTAACATAACACCCAGGGAGTAATATGGGTAATTAGCTATGTGGGGTGAGTCCTTAATCTCACACATGGAAGTACAGAAGTTAACACAAGTCAGATCTGTGGTTATGAAGAGTTCCCCCAGGGTCACGCTGGCAAGCATCCTGATTTTTTTGTGGAGCACTTTGTAGGGAAACATCCATGTTTCCGTGTAATGCCAAAAGAGATCAAATGTAAAGCATGATGCAACATTATGCTTTTTTCTCAGTAATTACTAAAATTATTTTTCTTGGAAACAGACAAGCTGGTTGGCTCGGCTGACAGCTCCAATTTGCCATCTTGTAAGAGGATAATTTTGAGACATCAGCTTCCGTGCACACAGGCACGGGAAAACTGAGGAAAGAGATGTGGTCTGAGATTGTGGATGGATGGCGCTTTGGTGCTTCTAATAATCTGGAACACCTGTGGGACTTCTAGTTGCGATTCAGTCAGTCGCTCTGTGATCTCCTGTCTCTGTGGAGCAGCTTTTGGTTCCTTTATTCACTATCGGTTCTAAGTGGAGCATTGTTTTAGTTGTTTGATTTTAAAGACAGACCTTCACACAGCCCACCCTGGCCTCAAATTTCAGCCAGTCAGGTGGTGAACGTTTTCTTTCAGGCTATTCTTTGAGCTTCCAGAAGCTTACTTTTAGAAGACATCCCATGACCCCTGATAGCATTCCCATTTGTCCCCAAATTATGTGTGTGAATTCCTCAGTCACTCATGCTTGGGGGTCTGACGTATCTTCCGTGAGGCAATACTGGCCAGTCACTTCTGTTTTCTCTCCGTAACGTCCTCCGTCATCAGCGCATCTGTTGAAGTGGACTGTCATCTCTACTTAGGTCTTTCTTCCAACTCCAACTTAATATACTTTGATTTTTCTCTCAACTTATCAACACCTGTTCTGTTAGTCTCCCCCAAGCCCATCACATGGGTCACTTTTATATCCTATAATCAATCTTCAAGAGGTTTCCCTGAAATCTCATCTGTGTATCAATGGCTATAAAATGTACAATTTGGGACCGGGGTTGACGTGCAGTTGCTAAGATTTGGGCTAGCATGCACTAAGTCCCAGGTTCCAAGGCAAACAAATATGAAACCAGGTGTGGTGGTAGTACACACCTACGATCCCAGGGGAAGGCAGGAGAACCAGGAGTTCAAGGTCTTGTAGCCAGCCTGGGCTACATGAGGCAGTCTCAAAAAATAAAAATAAAATGTATGAATTGTTCAAGAAAATTTTCAGTGATCTTTCATCTTACTGCTGATCATATTTCTTCCCCTCTTAAATAACTTTAAACTCTTTGTGGATAAAGACTTTCGCAATCAATCCAATTACGTTTTCTTAGACTTTGATAATCAATCCAATTATGTTGTTGTTTGAACTATATTCTTTGAGTAAATTCGTAAAATGTATTATCTTTATTAGAGTCATTTAAGCAAAGGAATTATCAATGCAGTGATTTTTATTAGTTATCACTCAAATTATTTTTGTTTCTGTTTACAAAGGTAGTAAACCACTCGAGTGAGTTTTCAGTCCAGAGTTGAGATGTTCTCATTTTTTGCTTATAGAAAATTTTTATACAAGATCTTTATTGAAATAGAAAGTAGCTCAATGGTTAAAAACAAACTGAAAAACCCCATCCTTTCTTTTGTTGTTTTTGACTCTTTGGTTTTCTTGTTTGATTTTGGTTTTTTTTTTTTTTTTTTTTTTTGGTCTTTTTGAGATAGGGTCTCCCTGTAGCCCAGCTTTCCTGGAGCTCACTATGTAGACCAGGCTGGCCTTGAACTCACAGAGATCCGCCTGCCTCTGCCTCCCCAGTGCTGGGATTAAAAGTATGCACTACCACACCTGGCTGTTTGTTTTTGAGGCAGGGTCTCATATGGCTCAGGCTGGCCAGTAACTCACTGTGTAGCTAGGGGTGACCTTGAACTGATCAAGACTTTGCCTCCAGAATGCTGGGATGGCATGTATGTGCCACCACAGCTGGTCTGTGTGAGCTGAGGCTTGAACCCAGGGCTTCATGCCTGCTAGACAAGCACTCTACCAACTAGAGCTGGTCCCAGCCTGAGAAAAAGAGAGAGAAAAGCAGAGAGCGTACTATATGAAAAGAGCAGGCCACAAGATTATGTTCAGTTATGATTCTATTTTGTTGGGAAACATAATTAACATATGTACATGCTTATAAAACATTGAAAGCACAGAAATTCTGGGGTTTGAAAGATGGCTCAGCAGTTAAGAGCATTGGCTGCTCTTGCAGAGGACCTGGGTTCGATTCCCAGCACCCACATGGTAGTCAACAACCATCCATAACTCCAGTTCCAGGAGATCTGATGCTTTCTTCTGACCTCCAAAGGCACTGTATGACACGGGTGCACTTACATACATGCAGGCAATACACTCATACATATGAAGATAAGAAAGCACAGAAGTTCAAACTTCAGAATTAACAGTAGTTATAGTTCAGTGTTGGACTCAAACATAAAATTTTCTTCTCCTTTCTCTGCCCCGGTTCTGAGGATTGAACCTAGGGCCTTACCACACACTGGGTAAGCACCCTATCACCAAACTATTATCTCTAGCCCTGTCTTCTACATTTTTAAAAAATATTTTATTTATTATTTTTATTTATTTGTGTATGAGTATGCTGCCTACATGAGTGTAAGTGCACCCGTGTCCTACAGAGACCACGGAGGTCAGAAGAGGGCATTGGATCCTATGGAACTGGAGTTACAGATGGTTGTTAGCCGCCTTGTAGGTGCTGGGAATTGAACCCAGGTCCTCTGCAAGAGCGGCCAGTGCTCTTAACAGCTGAGCCATCTCTCCAGACCCTCTGTCTTCTACTTTTAATGTACTTTTTTTCATTTTCACTTTTAAACGGGTATTTAAATATCAAAATTTCCACTTGTGGTTAGAACGTTCAGCGGTTTGGAGACCCTTACAGTATCTTTTTCCTCTCTTCTATTTTTATGCCGTCTTCTTTTCTACTTTATTCAAACCCACTCATTCTATCGGGAATATTTCACTAAGTTTAATCAGTTCTAATCCATAGGAGAAGAATCATCTTCAATTTTTAGTGCTGGGTTTTATACATGCTAAACATGCCTTCTCCCACTGAGCCAGACCCTGAGCCCCTGGGTGGTATTGTAAAAGAATACCTGAATATCAGCCAGCTTTTCCAAGATGCGGCTCGCAAGCTTAGGACCGTTCTCCATTGTCGGAATGTGTAACATCTGTGAAGAAAGGAGAAAAGGGATTGTCTGAAGGGACTCACTCTGCACAGTGGAACAGGCAGGGTAAAGACAAGTGGGCGCAAACCAGGAGTGGCCCTCAGTGTTCCTGTTACACATGCTGCCTCGTACACCTGTGAGTCTTTTCTACCCCAAATTTGATTGCAAACTAATCAGCCAATGACAAGCTATTCACCATCTCAAAGGCACAAATGGCTTATACGCTATTCTTTTTTTCTAACACTCTAATTAGTATTTTTATTTTACATGTCTGAATTTTGTCTGCATGTAAGTTAAGTGCCCCATGTCATGCCATGTCTGAGGAGGCCAGAAAAGGGCATCGGATCCCCTGGAACTGGAGTCAAGAACAATTGTTGGATACCATGTGGGTGCTGGGAATTGAACCTGGGTCCTCTGCAAGAGCAACCAGTGCTCTTAACCACTGAGCCATCTCTCCAGCCCCTTAGACAGCATGTGTAAGGACGATTTAAGGAATCCAGGAAAAGGTGGAGTTTTTAAAATAGTGCATAAAAATAACTCAGAATCATCCAAATTCCAAGAATCTATTAGCCTAAGTAATTTCCCTCTGCATCGAACCCTCTGGCAAAGCATGAAAACTCAGATATTTTGCAACAAATGAAATTAAATGAAAGCAAGTCGTAGCCTTCACAAAAGGGTTTCGGAACCTACATCCGGGCCAAGGCATCTCCATGGGCCACAGCCTCCAGGGTGGCATATTAAATTCATAGCTGAACACGATCTCATGTTCCTAGTTTGTACCTGCACCATGCCTGTTCATGCCTTGCTGGTTTGCAGGCTTTTGAGGCTTTGATTTTAGTAGATAGCCTGTGTTCTCAAACACTTTTCTTATTATGCCTTTTAGTATAATAGGATAATTAGATGGACTTCTGACTCTAAATGCCTCCTGAAATCATTTAGGGGAAGCCTTACAAGTATGTTAAAGTTTGTAAACTTATTTCTAGGCCGGAATAAGATTTGGATTTTAAAACCATGCAACGTTAGTCATTAAAGTGGATCAATAACACACCTAGATACCATCATAGCAAAATACCCAACACTAGTTCCCTAGAACAGCCTTCTTCCTCTCACCCCCCTTCTGTGGGCATACACAGAATAGCTGTCTCATTGTGAGATGATCCATCTGTAGAGGAAATGATGTCAGCAACCTTCCCTTAAAAGCAAATTCTAAAATGTTAAAGAAAACCAAATCATCTAAGTATAGCTCTCACCACGCATCAAAGAAGCTTCTTTATGCAACAGATGGAGACTATTAGAGTTCTACAACTGGTCAAACTGCAGATCATAAGTAGCTTTGGGGTGACCAGCCCTAATCGACAGATGCCCAGGGAACATTCTGGAAGAGGGGAGAGAAAGATCTGAAGAGCCAGAGAACAGGACACCTGCAGCTATTGCTAGATCATGTATTGTAGACGTAAGAGAGAAACTGCACCCACAACATGGCAGCTGCCAAGACCTGTACAATGACACCACCAGTTGACA
>NW_008340972.1:514580-517270 GCF_000622305.1 Nannospalax galili | reverse complement strand
TTTATATATATATTACATTATATACATTCATATTTATAAATGCATGTATGTCTAAGTAACACTAATAATCAAACAAGAGGACAATAATTTGTGAGGGAGTGGAGAGGACCAAGGATGACCACGGAGGACCAGGGAGGACTGAGGAGGATCACGGAGGACTGGGGAGGACCGGGGAGGACTGAGGAGGACCGGGGAGGACCGGGGAGAACCGAGGAGGACTGGAGAGGACTGGGGAGGACCAGGGAGGAGTTGAAGGGAGGATCAGGGAGGACCGGGGAAGATCGGAGAGGACCAAGGAGGAGTTGAAGGGAGGACTGGGGAGGACCAGGGAGGACTGGGGAGGACCAGAGAGTTGAAGGGAGGACTAGGGAGGACCAGGGAGGAGTTGAAGGGAGGACCGGGGAGGACCGGAGAGGACCAGGGAGGAGTTGAAGGGAGGATCAGGGAGGACCAGGAAGGACCGGGGAGGACCGGGGAGGAGTTGAAGGGAGGATCACGGAGGACCAGGGAGGACCGAGGAGGAATGGGGAGGACCGGGGAGGACTGGGGAAGAGTTGAAGAGAGGTCCAGGGAGGAGCAGGGAGGACCACGGAGGACCACGGAGGACTGGGGAGGACTGGGGAGGACTGGGAAGGAGTTGAAGGGAGGACCAGGGAGGACCAGGAAGGACCAGGGAGGAGTTGAAGGGAGGACCGAGAGGACCAGAGAGTACCAGGGAGGAGTTGAAGGGAGGACCAGGGAGGACCAGGGAGGAGTTGAAGGGAGGATCAGGGAGGACCGGGGAGGATCGGAGAGGACCAAGGAGTTGAAGGGAGGACTGGGGAGGACCAGGGAGGAGTTGAAGGGAGGACCAGGGAGGACCAGGGAGGAGTTGAAGGGAGGATCAGGGAGGACCGGGGAAGATCGGAGAGGACCAACAAGGAGTTGAAGGGAGGACTGGGGAGGACCAGGGAGGACTGGGGAGGACCAGGGAGTTGAAGGGAGGACTAAGGAGGACCAGGGAGGACCAGGGAGGATTTGAAGGGAGGACCGGGGAGGACCAGGGAGGACCAGAGAGGACCAGGGAGGAGTTGAAGGGAGGATCAGGGAGGACCAGGAAGGACCGAGGAGGACTGGGGAGGACCAGGGAGGACTGGGGAAGAGTTGAAGGGAGGTCCAGGGAGGAGCAGGGAGGACCACGGAGGAGCAGGGAGGACTGGGGAGGACTGGGGAGGACTGAGGAGGAGTTGAAGGGAGGACCAGGGAGGACCAGGAAGGACCAGGGAGGAGTTGAAGGGAGGACCGGGAGGACCAGAGAGTACCAATGCCTGTCTGACTACAGAATGCCTGTCTGACTACAGAATGCCTGTCTGACTACAGAATGCCTGTCTGACTACAGAATGCCTGTCTGACTACAGAATGCCTGTCTGACTACAGAATGCCTGTCTGACTACAGAATGCCTGTCTGACTACAGAATGCCTGTCTGACTACAGAATGCCTGTCTGACTACAGAATGCCTGTCTGACTACAGAATGCCTGTCTGACTACAGAATGCCTGTCTGACTACAGAATGCCTGTCTGACTACAGAATGCCTGTCTGACTACAGAATGCCTGTCTGACTACAGAATGCCTGTCTGACTACAGAATGCCTGTCTGACTACAGAATGCCTGTCTGACTACAGAATGCCTGTCTGACTACAGAATGCCTGTCTGACTACAGAATGCCTGTCTGACTACAGAATGCCTGTCTGACTACAGAATGCCTGTCTGACTACAGAATGCCTGTCTGACTACAGAATGCCTGTCTGACTACAGAATGCCTGTCTGACTACAGAATGCCTGTCTGACTACAGAATGCCTGTCTGACTACAGAATGCCTGTCTGACTACAGAATGCCTGTCTGACTACAGAATGCCTGTCTGACTACAGAATGCCTGTCTGACTACAGAATGCCTGTCTGACTACAGAATGCCTGTCTGACTACAGAATGCCTGTCTGACTACAGAATGCCTGTCTGACTACAGAATGCCTGTCTGACTACAGAATGCCTGTCTGACTACAGAATGCCTGTCTGACTACAGAATGCCTGTCTGACTACAGAATGCCTGTCTGACTACAGAATGCCTGTCTGACTACAGAATGCCTGTCTGACTACAGAATGCCTGTCTGACTACAGAATGCCTGTCTGACTACAGAATGCCTGTCTGACTACAGAATGCCTGTCTGACTACAGAATGCCTGTCTGACTACAGAATGCCTGTCTGACTACAGAATGCCTGTCTGACTACAGAATGCCTGTCTGACTACAGAATGCCTGTCTGACTACAGAATGCCTGTCTGACTACAGAATGCCTGTCTGACTACAGAATGCCTGTCTGACTACAGAATGCCTGTCTGACTACAGAATGCCTGTCTGACTACAGAATGCCTGTCTGACTACAGAATGCCTGTCTGACTACAGAATGCCTGTCTGACTACAGAATGCCTGTCTGACTACAGAATGCCTGTCTGACCATAGAATGCCTGTCTGACTACAGAATGCCTGTCTGACTACAGAATGCCTGCCTGACTACAGAATGCCTGCCTGTCTGACTACAGAATGCCTGTCTGACTACAGAATGCCTGTCTGACTACAGAATGCCTGTCTGTCTGACTACAGAATGCCTGTCTGACTACAGAATGCCTGTCTGACTACAGAATGCCTGTCTG
>NW_008340972.1:477845-514514 GCF_000622305.1 Nannospalax galili | reverse complement strand
AATGCCCGTCTGACTACAGAATGCCCGTCTGACTACAGAATGCCTGTCTGACTACAGAATGCCTGTCTAACTAACTACAGAATGCCTGTCTGACTACAGAATGCCTGTCTGACTACAGAATGCCTGTCTGACTACAGAATGTCTGTCTAACTACAGAATGCCCGTCTGACTACAGAATGCCCGTCTGACTACAGAATGCCCGTCTGACTACAGAATGCCTGTCTGAGTACAGAATGCCTGTCTACAGAATGCCTAGCTCTCCATAGAATGCCGAGGCTTCTACAATAACATCTGTCTTTATACATGGGGAGGATTGGAGTTCTGTGGTAAGAGAGAAAGCCCCCAGCCTGGCCAGATAACGGACGCACGGCACATACAAAATTAGACAAATGCAGTCAGAGGAAAGCATTTCCCCCAACCCAATCCCTGAGTTCCCATTGGAAGATTTTAATAAATGCACCATGTGTACCACATGGAAAGCATCTATACGGTGGCCTGGTAATGGCAGGTAAATGAATGAACTGACTGTTCTCAAGTGTATTCTCCTAATTCTTTGCCACTCCTAATCCAGCAGTTTAGAAGCACTCTTAGGAACCAGAACAGTGAACTCCAACTCCCCGCTCAGCCGTCCTCAGAACACTGGTAGATGTTACGGGAGGGGACAGAAGTCCATGGGCCCTGGCGGAAGGCAGCCAGGGAAAAGACTGGCTTGCCATGATGTCCGGGATCACACAAAACCCCTGGGGAGGGGAGGTGCTGGACTGGCATTGGCTCTCGGGACATGCTGTCAAGCTGGTACACGCCATGTCACATAACACTTTGCATCCCAACACTGCCTAGACTCTCTCACACTTGATAAATTACAGGCAAATGTTTGAGGGATTGTTAAATTACATGTATTCATTCATTCTGTGTATGAGGTGGAGGGGCACATTGCCACAGCACACATATGGTGGTCAGAGGAAATGTAAGGTGGACTCAGTTCTCTCCTTCCACTTGAGTGAACAGGACTCAAGTCCTAGAGGCTACATGGCAAACACCCGTTGAGCAATCTTGCTGACCCTAGGCAAATGTCTTTTCCAGAAAGGACAACCGTCTAGAACTCTGTCTCACCTGGCCCTTGAACAGAATTTCTGAGACCGGGCAGACAATGCAGGCTGTTCCCGAGCCAAACATCTCCTTCACTCTGTTCCCCTCCAGGGCAGTGGTCAGGTCATCCATGGTGAGGTACCTCTCCGACACCTTAAATTCACCCTGTTTGGAATATTAAAAAGCCAAGACAATGTTTATCTTTCGACGTTTTTCTGGCTGGACTTGGATAGTGTCACAATAACCCTCTGGGGGAAAGTGGGAAAGGATAGACCCTGTCACTGGTGATGACAAGAGATGTTGAGCAACCTATTTCAAGGTCACGGCTTTCACAAACGAAGGATGGGATGGTTGCCATGGGATGCCTTGCATGTTTCCACACTTGCCCACCTAAAACTTGTGCTGCTATCATGAATAAAGTCTAACAAATAGACTCCTTCTAAGTGCTACTTAATACATATTCCACGTGTTTTGTGGTGAATGTATCTCAGTCCACTGTTAACAATGATTGCTAACATTTATCAGTACCCACCCACAGACCAAGGTCTTAAACACTAAAGGCAGGTTTTACCTTTTTCTATTTTGCAGATGAAGAGGCTAAAGCTCCAGGTTGAGGGGTTTCTCCCTGGACCAAACAGCTAGTAAATGGTAGGAACTAGATTTCAATCAAGACGAATCTGACACCAAATTTGGTTCTCTTTGTACTGTCTTATTGAGTAAAGAATTCATAGACTTGGTTCGTATAGCTAAAATATTATTTTTGAAAACGGCACCTACATTTGGACTTTATATGAGAAATTACATTGTGCATATGTCTTCCTAAGTTCACCAACATCTAATTTTATCACAATGGTCCTCTCCTTTACCTTTCAGCATCAACTAAGGTTAAGTTTCACCACTGAATTATTGATATAACCCCATCACCTTCTGCCATAATGTTGGAATATCTTATCTGCTCAAGGACGAAAAACCAGAAAAAGAAAATCAAGTATGTTCAAACTATTTGTTTAAAACTCATTTTTAATCTTTTGACGCTCCTGGTTTTATCTTAGTGATTAAAGCTCAAAATTTCCCATGCCTGGCAAACCTTTACTCTCAGCACTAGGGAGGCAGAGGCAGGAGGATTGCTGTGAGATCAAGGCCAGCCTGGGACGGTCTACATAGCGAGTTCCAGGCTAGCTAGGGCTACATAGCGAGGCTGTCTTAAATTAAAAAGTTCAAAATTTCTCAACAGGATATTGGAATTAGGCGCAACAAAGAATGGATGGGCCTAAGAGAAAGTTAGACCAGTGAGGCTGTAGAGAGGGCTCAGCAGTTTAGAGTGTGCACTGGTCTGCAGAGGATGCCCGTGTGGTTCCCAGCACACACGCTCACAATCACCTACAACTCCAGTTCCAGAGGGACCCGATGCCTCTGGCCTCCATGGGCTTTGCGCTCACAATGCATATCCCCCTCCAAATTATATACATGTTTTTTTTTTAAGTAATAAAAATAAAGCTGAAAAAGAAGTGTTTTTTCAAACCCATAATACCTAAGAGTGAAAACCAAAGCTTTGGGCCAAATTCAGGCTATTAGAATGGAAGGACAGGAAAATATTTCTGTACTAGAAATGGAGCTCTTCTAAGGTTCCATCTCTCTACCATTGTGACCTTGGATTCAAAGCTAAATAAAGGGTTAAACCAGAGTTCCAGAAAATCAGCAAACATGGAAAGCTATGTGTTCTAGAGGAAACAACCTCTCTCTTGCTGCTTAAGCTCATCCTTATCTTTGGACAATTTCCCATCTGGCCCCCGAGGCCTCCTGGCATTTTATGTTTTAAAATAGCTTTGAAAGTAAATTGCAGCTAAGGAGTCAAGAAAAGCTCCCCTCCTTCACAACCTCTCTTTCTTGCCAGGACATCATTAGTGTAGAAAGCGCTTGTGTTTGCAGTCTGTCAACAGGCCTTTGCTACTGGGTTGATTCTTTTTCTTAAAACAAAAGTTCGAAACTACATCTTTCCAACTGCAAACACACTCAGGACAGGACAGGACAAGCTGTTTGAAATTACAACAACAGTTTGCAAATGTCATGCCCAACGCTGCAGCCAGCAGGCGGCAGCTGGGTTTCATCTACTCCAGGTTTGGTGGGATTATTTACAACTTATTTCCTCTGTTTCCAAAGTCTTTTTGTCCAGAGATACTGTTGGTACCCTCCTAGGTAGCACGTGTCTCTCACAACCCATGCCAGCCAAATAACTCCCCTTTCACCCATCTTGAAATGCACTAACGCTCCTGCCCATGTCGCGTGCATTTCAAAGTCCACTGCAAACAATTTTGTTTGCTTTGAGTGTTTTAATTTTAAAATAAGCATGCACGTAAATTTGAGATGACAGAGGACAGTGTAAGGAGAAAAAGCAGCCAAACCAAGGCTACATTGACATTAATGTGTCAAGAAATGTTTGTGGTTCCTACCAGAACCTCGGGGCACATGGGAGTAAACACAAGAAAGAAAGGCTGTGCCGTCCTTCTAAGGTAGAAAGTGCTCACAGACGAAGTGAATGGACCGGGTACATTTAGGTTGGTAGAAAACACACGGTACAGAGCTGGAAAGATGGCTCAGCACTTAAGAGCCATGTCTGCTCTTGCAGAGGACCCGGGTTCGAGTCTCAGCACCCATGTGGTTCCTAACAATCATCTGTAACTCCAGTTCCAGGGGATCTCATGCCGCCTTCTGACCTCCTCGGCACTGCATGACACAGGTGCACCACATACAAGCAGGTAACACACTCACACACATAAAAATAATAAATATTAAAAACGAAAACACAGCTCAGAGAGACCGGCAGGAGACTTTCTCCACTCTTCACTAAGACATCTCGTTCAACTGGTTTCTCTCCGTGTTCTCCATAAAACGTGCTTATTTGATAGCTTTGCCAACACAGGCTTTCTGGAGAGTTCTTTTTACTCAAGATTAAGATGTAAAGACTAGATAAGCATTGCTGGGACCACAGGCTATGATGTCACCAGGAAGGCAGGAGAGTGATGATTACTTTCTGTGTCAGGCTAATGTTTGCTGCTCAGGGCAAAGGCACGCACCCACTTGCATGTCAGCTCCAGGATGCTCTGCCTCGTCACTCCGGGGAGGATGATGCCATCTAGCGGAGGAGTCGCTAGCTCTTCTTCTGTAAGGAGAAACAAGAACGCTCTAAATTCCCACTCTATGAGACCTGCCATAGGAACAGTCATCTTTTAAAACCATTTCTCACAACCTGGCTAATAACAAGCATACAGATCATTTTATTCTCCTACGTCACGAGGTTTCTCCAGTGTCTGCACTGAACTCACACTTCAGGCAGGACCCTTATCTTAAACCATAACAAACGGGGTCAGAGAGACGGCTCGGCAGTTAAGAGCGTATTGCTCTTGCGGAAGACCTGGGTTCTGTTCACGGTATGGCATCAAGCAGCTCACAACCACCTGTTAACTCCAGCAACAGGGATATGATGCCCTCTCCCGGCCTTTGTGGTAGCCTGCACTCACATGCACAAACCCCATAATTAAAAATAAATTTAAGTCAGGTGTGGTGGCACACACCTTTGATCCCAGCACTCAGGAGGCAGAGGCAGGTGGACCTGTGAGATTGAGACCAGCCTGGTCTACATAGAAAGTTCCAGGCCATCTGGAGCTACTGGGAGACCCCATCTCTAAAAGACCCCAATAAAGCCAGGCATGGTAGTGTACACCTTTAATCCCAGCACTTGGGAGGCCGAGGCAGGCAGATGTCTGTGAGTTCCAGGTCAGCTGGGGCTACAGGGAGACCTTGTCAAAAAAAAAAAAAAGACCCAAATAAATATAAAATTAGAAAATAAGAAAAACAGAAGGAGAATGGACAGCAGGATGGCTCAGTGAGTAAAAGTGTTTGCTACTAAGCATATGATGACTTTAGTTGAATTCCCCAGAACCCACATGATGGAAGGAGAGGGCAGACTCCCACAAGGTGTCCTCGGGCCTCCACATACATGCATACCCATCCACCCCATCATACACACAATAAATAAATAAATAATGTTCCTTTTACCCTTACACAATAAAGTGACAAAATATTTTTGCACTGAAAGAGTTTGGGGTTGGAGAGATGACTCAGTGGTTAAGAACACTGGATGTTCTTACAGAAGACCCGGGTTCAAATCCCAGCACCCACATGGCAGCTAACAGCTGTCTATAACTCCAGTTCCAGGGGATCCGACAGCCTCTTCTGTCCTCCACAGGCATTGCACGACACGGGTGCTCTTGCCTACATGCAGACAATACATGCATACACATAAAATAATAAAATATTTTTTTTAAAGAGTAAGAATTATGGAATAGTCTTCAGGAGAAATGTCCGCAAGTGAATGTTGTCCCTTATCAGATAAAAGCTCCTGGGCATTTAGAACAACATACATAAGATCTTACTTAGGACACGCGCTAGCACCACACCTAAGAATTCTATGGAGAAGCCCAGTCCATCAGAAGTGGGTAGCCTGGGCCAGGGAGACATCAGTAGTAAGCATTTCTAAGGGCCTGAGTTCAGATCCCCTGCCTCCACAAAAACACCCAGCACAAACACCCAGCACAGTGGCTCTCACCAGCGCTGCAACGACAGGCTTGCTGGCCTAACTAGTCCAGATGAATCACTGAGCTCCAGGCTCAGGAAGGCCTTGTGTCTTAAGGCAGAAAGCAACGGAGGAAGATACCCAACCTCGACCTCTGGCTTCCATATGATATGCACATATGTGTATTCACACACATATGAAGATGCACCCACACCTACGTGCACACACACGCACACACACGGGGACCCTTCGTGGTGCTGCTTCCACACCACCCACTTCTGACTTTCAAGCCAGGGCAGGCTATCAGCATGAGTGATGGAGATGCAGAGTTCTCCCTCAGAGATCTGAATGTAATGGGCTCAAGGTAAGCTGGAGCACGCACATTGCCGAAGAGAGGAAAGAAATCCAAAACAACGCCAAAGCTGGATTCCTGGTCTACCACAAGAAAATCCCGGCAAATTACCCACCATAAAGGTTGGGCATGAAGATCCATGTGTAAGCACCTCATGGCCCCTCCACTGCACGAGCTCTTATTAAATGTCATCTTCAGTGGGTTGGGAATGAGCTCAGCTGGTAAAGTGCTTGCCTAATGTGTGATGTCCTGGGTTCGATGGCATAAATCCAGATGTAGGCTTACAGCTGTAATCTCAGCACTAGGGAGGTGCAGGCAGGAGTATTAGGAGTTCAAGGTCATCCTTGACTAACATAGTGAGTTTGAGCCAACTTGGGTTATGTGAGACCCTGCGTCAAAAAGAACTGTCATTGGTATTCAACATCCCCACCTCTGGCCTTTAGGAACCTAGATCCACACAAGCCTTAAATCATCATCTTATAAAGATGCTGTGTTTGTGACTTACTGACTGTTGGCAGAGGAATTCACAAACATGCTGAAAAGGACGACTAGGTCCAAGAAGCTGTGTACTGGTATCTTGGCGCTCCCACAGGCCTTTTAGTAAAACAACCAAGAACTTTAGAACTCACCTAGTTCAATCCTTATTTTACAGAAGAAAGAAATGTAAGCAGTTTTCCCAGGCTGAGGACACCGAGAAAAAGCCAGGACAACAACTCAAGTGTCCTGCACTCTTGGCCTGTAGTTAGAGTTCCACAAAGGTTATGAGAGATCCGCCTACCTGTGTATGCTCGCACATGTCTGGTTCAGAGTGGCACACGATAAGTATTTGCGAATTTAAAAATGAATGAATGGATGCTCTCTGCTAGGATACAGCAGTTTGGTGTTTGGGGAATTATTTATTTTCTGAAAATAATCTGTTGAAAATAGCTTTTTGGAAAGAAGAAATTGGTGCTTGGCAATGTTCCTGGGGCTACGTTTTGTTATTTGAGAAGTGCTGATGATCTCAAAATAATCGTGTTTTGTGATAGCTAGTTAGCTAGACAGAGAAGTGCATGCATGGATCTACGTACGTATAGAGTTTTCATACATGCAAGCTTGTAGTCTCTCCCCCCCAAACGAACCTTTCCTATAGTTAGCTAAGCTCTAAGATGAAGTTAAATGGAAACAGCAGCCTCCACATGTTGTTTTGAGAAATGAATTTAAGATGCCAATTGTACCCACCAGCCTGAGGTCACAAAACCACATCTGTTCCTCTGTTTCCAGACAGAGCTGATGACATGGCAACATTTGGGTGAGAGATATTCATCTTTCTCTGCAACCACAAACATGCTCCCGGGGACCTGGAGCAAGTTCCAGAACGCGAAACAGAAGCTACAAGCACAGCTTGTCTTTGACGATACAATCATTTTCATGAGGAGGGGAATTTAAGTCATGGTAGAGGGGTCCAGAGTCAAGTCCAGTGCAAAGCAGGAAGGTCCATCTGCACAGTGCCTGAACACCACCCACACTGACTCAGCACATACATACTGGGTGTTTACTGTCCTGAACTCTGTGAACCAAACCATTTTGACTCCTGACTCACTCTCCAACAGGGAGAGGTACACAAGGATTTTGTTAAGCACTGTGTTAGCTTATGGGGGAGACAGGAGTGTCAAACAATATGTTACTTATGAAGAGATAAAAAGGAGAACCCAAGAGGGTCACGGGAAAGGAGCCTTTATTGTTTTTTATCCATGTGTATGTGTGTATGAATGTGTGAATGTATGCCTCATGTGCGCAGTGCCTGTGGAGGCCAGGAGAGGGCATAAGATCCTTTGGAACTGGAGTTACAGGCAGTCCTGAGCCACCCAACATGGTGCTGGGACCGAACGCCCCAGTCCATTAGAAGGGCGTGAAGTGCCCTTAACAGCTGAGCCTTCTCTCCGGCTATGAAGGAAGAGCCTTTTGATGAAGGACTCAAGGAAATCAATACTGAGTAGACGTGGTAAAAGCTCACCATACAGACAGCTGAGGAAGGGGCTCCATGGACAGTGGGTGTAAAAGTCTGATGTAGTCAAGAAGCTTTGTTAGGGAGGCTGAACAACAGCACTAGTCACTGCCTAACACCTTCCCAAGTGTCACTCAACCACATGGACTGGATCCTCTTTTCCACATCTCTCCAGGCTTCAAGACATGGTAAAATGATTTGTTCAGAAGCTGGAGAGATGGCTCAGTGGCTAAGAGCACTGGCTGCTCTTGCAGAGGACCTGGGTTTGGTTCCCAGCACCCACATGGCAGCTAACAACCATCCATAACTCTAGTTCCAAGGGATCTAATGCCCTTTTCTGACCTCCATGGGCTTTGCATGACACAAGTGCACTTACATACAAGCAGGCAAAACATTCATATATATAAAATAAAAGTAGGTAAATTTAAAAAAAAAAAAAAAGAGCTTCCTTTACATTTTTGATTATGAGTATGTGTGTGTGCATGTGTGTGGATTTGTACACAGGGTATGTGCAGGTACCTATAGAGGCCAGACTAGGGCTTCAGATCCCCTAGAGCTGAGGTTATAGTCACCTGACATGGGTGCTGAGAACCAAACCCTCATCCTGGGGAAGAGCGGTAAGCACTCTTAACTGCTGAGCCATCTCTCCAGCCCTTGTTTTTGGCCTGTTGGGTACATGCCTAATTGAAGGAGCACACTGACACTAAGACTTCTTGAGTAAAAGTTACAAAACAGTGACTCTTGAGGCCTTACATATTTTGCAAGAGGCAGGGACAACCCACTCATTTTTATTCTGACCTTTCCTCAAAGACATGCAGGAATATTCCATGACTTTCATTTGGATAAGGAACAAGTTTTCAGCAGGACCATTTCTGGCTACATCGTGTAGCTATGATTCAGTATACGCCCTTGACGTCTCCCATAAATAATTGCCGGTGTCATTTCTGAATGATGTCCCTGTTTTCGTTGGGGGTTGTGGGTGGGAAGGAACAGGGCTAGAAGGAAGCAAGGAGAACGAACGAGATCCATCGAGTGTCTTGAGCACAGGGGTCGACAATGGCCACCTTTCTGTTAGCATCACTTTAGAGGTATGTTTATATAATAACTCCAAGTTTGAAAGCCCAAAAATTCCAGCATAAATTTGGTGTTCTTACAGTGCCAAGCACAAACAGCAGGAGGGGAGGAAAGGGCTTCCAGGGCACCCAGCTCCGCCTACGCCAAGGGCTGAGGGAGCCTCTCCCGCAGACTTGCGTGGGGCCAACTCAGGGCAGGGTGTGCACACGGCTTTGGCTGTTTACTCTCCAAAGGACGGAACGTAAGGCTCACTTGAGACAAAACCAGTACACAGGGCTGCACTGAGCACCATCTCATTCACCTCCTTCCTCCTTTAGAGCTAAGCGACATAGGCACGACAGAGCTACTGCAGAATCAACAGCTTCCAAACGTTCATTGAAACCAACGCAGAGAGCATCTGGCTGGAAACTGTGTGTGCGTGTGTGTGCGTGTGTGTGTGTGTGTGTGTGTGTGTGTGTCTGTGTGTCTGTGTGTCTGTGTGTGTCTGTATGTCTGTGTGTCTGTGTCTGTGGTCTGTGTCTGTGGTCTGTGTCTGTCTGTATTATATGCACATGGTTGCACAGGTACACACACACACACACACACACACACACACACACACACACAGAGGTCAGGGGACATCAGATGTCTTTATTGCGCTCCTGAGTTTTTGAGACAGGGACTTTCACTGAACCTGTAGCTTAGTCTTTTGCGTAGGTTGGCTGGCCAGTGAGTTCCCAGGATCCAGGAGCTCACCTCAGCCCTCAGCACTGGGGTTACAAGCACACACAGCTAACATATGCTTTTCATTTTGAATGTTGAGTCACTTACTGTGAAATTAACAGCCGAAGACCATAAACCGGCCTGAAAACGGGTTTCTCAATTCTGTACCCCCATCAAAACCCCAACGGTAAATGTACAGCCACTTTGGCCTCTTACCTTAACACTATATAAACTGTCCACATTTCACTGAACCCTGTCAACTCTGACAATATAAAATAATAATATAACAAAGACAGCAAGCATTCAGGATACTAAAGACAATACTGAATTTCAAGCCAAGCATAAGTGGCACACACTTGTAATCCCAGCACCACAAGACTGAGGGGTAGAGAATTCCTGACAGCTCAGGATCAGAGTAGGACCCTGTCTCAAAACACAAATTACCTCCAACCATGTATGGCACACCCCTGTAACCCCAACACTCAGGAGGTAAGACAGGAAGATAAGTTCAAGGCCAGCCTCAGCTGCATAGTGAGTTCAAGGCTATCCTGGGCTACATGAGAACCTATCTCAAAAAACAAAAAACAAAAGTATTTCTGTAGTCTACAAGTAATCACGATCTTTAAGGATCTATTGGAAATCTCTAGGAACGATGATTTATCTTTAATAGTATGGTTTTACTTTTATTGCGTTATGTTATTTATTTATTTATGATGCATATGTGTGTAGGTACACACTCATGCCAGGGCATTTGTGTGGAGGTCAGAGGACAACTTTGGGGGCTTACTTTGCTCTGGGTTCTATTTTCAGCACCACAATGAAACCAAAACACAAAATACAGGGTATTAAAGCTGGACCTGGTGATGTATGCCTATAATCCCAGCTACTCAGGAGGTTGAAAAGGTGTAACTCCACAGACTGTCCAGGAGCAAAAGGAATCAGCCTATACTCTCGCCTCATTCAATACATGTTATTTATATTTCAGTGTTACGATTATTATAGTAAGTCAAGGTCAGTCTAGGGTACACAGTGAGTCCAAGCTTACCTGGGCAACTTACCTGAGATCCTCAAAATGAAAAGTAAAAAAAAGGCTGGGGATGTGTTCAGAAGTGTTTGCCTAGTGTGGGAGGCCCTGGGTTCAATTCCCAGTTCTGTACACTGGAAACCAGGCAGGCCAGAGCCCTACACACCCCACTGCAGAAGCTGAGTGGCTCTGGCTGCTGGGCCGAGCTACCTATGCCCGGGCTGACATCTAACTGGGATCTCCCTAGCTCCATGGAAACAGGAGAAAGAAGAGATTACCTCCATCTTCGTTTATCCAATAGAGAAAGAGGTTCATGGTGCCCACTTCCGTGATCTGGTTGTCCTTCCCGTACAGCCACAGGACCTGTTGGCAGCCATGGGCCATTGCCTCACACTGTGCCAAGAGAGATGAGCCATAATTCCTAGCGAGGAAAAAGAACATGATGAGCATCTGTCAGCCACACCCACCGCCCACTCTAAAATTCAAGTCCTTTAATTTTCATTTTTATTCATTTATTTATTTATTTTGTGTGTATGTGTGAAAGTATGTGTGTCCCAGCGTGTGCAGCAGGTCACAGGATAAATCATGAGAGTCAGTTCTCTCCTGCCATCCTGTGGGATACCGGCATGGAACTCTGGTCATCAGGCTTTCTACCCACTGAGCTAGGCCTCAAGTCTTCATTCACACACACACACACACACGCACGCACACACACACACACACACAGAGCTTATCCTGTTAAGACATCTACTTTCTCTCTCCATAACATTAAGGGATACCCACTGGAGAACCTAGAAATGCCAAAGTAACTTGCACACTATAAAAACAACTTTTATTTTGAATCCTGACACACGCCCTTAGTCCCAGCTACCCTGGGAGGCTGATGCATGAGGACTTTGTTAACTTTGTTAAGTTCAAGGTCACCCAGGGCTACAGAGTGAATTCAAGGGCAGTCTGAGAACTTGGTGAGACCCTGTCTCAAAACAAAAAAAGGTTGGGAATGGAGGTAGTCAGCGGAGAGCGCTGCTTAATGTGCACACAGCCAGAGGCTCAATTCCTAGGACCATAAACATTTAAATAGAGAATTATGACCTTTTCCCAGGCTGGTTACATGAGATATGAGGGATCCCAGTGAGGCACACATTCACTAGGGTAAGAACAGTACTTTACAGTGAGCAATATGGCTAAGCTGTGGTATCCAGCAGATTGCAGGCTATGAAACGCATTTTATACTTGGGATGTTGTGCTTTTAAATGGGTTTATCAAATTATAACTCTGCAAAATGTCCAGGAGTCTGCACTCTCATCTCTTTCAATTCATGTTATTTATATTTCAGTGTTACTATTATTTTGTGTTGTCATTGAAACAAGGTCTCACATAGCAGGCTGGCCTCAACTCAATGTGTTAGCCATCACATCACATGGATGGCCTCGAACCACTAATTCTCCTTCTGTTCCCCAAGTGCTATGTAGGACTTGCAGGCATGTGCCACAACACCCAACATTCACCACTTTAAAAAAATTGATTTAATTTTTAAAAAATTTATGTGCATGCATGTTTATCTATGTATATAAACATGCTACCTGTGTAGAGGTCACAAGAGAACATTGAATCCCCTGGAGCTGGAGTTAGAGGTGGTTGTGAGTCACCCCTCATGGGTGCTGGAAACCAAACTGGGGGGTCTTCTGCAAGAGGAGCCAGCGCTCTTAACCACTGAGCCATCTCTCCAGCCCCAACATTACTTTTTCTAAGTAAAAAAAATATGGTGATGGCTGGTGATGTAAGTCAGTGGTAGAGCATCTTTCCAGGCATGTGTGAAGCCCTGTATCCCCAACACCACCAAAAAAAAAAAAAACAAAAAAGGGAAAAGAGAAAATTATTTTTTAAAAAGCCACATTTTTCTATACACAAGACCCCAGGTAAGTCTGTCTCCCCAACTGCTCTTTAATATTCATTATTATATGATTTTGAAGAATGAATGGTCTCAAAATAAAATCAAACTTGGCTAAGGAATACTTAGCTTTGTCTCTTCTGTGTGAACCTCGGCCCACACACTGGTTGAGGCCGCAACAAGATGGCTCAGTGGGTAAAGGCACTTGCTGCCAAGCCTGACGACCTGACTTCAATCCTTGAGACTCCCATGAAGGAAGGAGAGACTTGAGCACCACAAGTTGTCCTCGACCTCCACAAGTGGATCATGGCACTTGTACACACAAATACATGAATGTAAAATAAATAAATGTCAAAAAAACCCATAAAACTCTGCCCTAATTAATCAGCAGAAGACAGAGAAAGGAAACAGAGTTTGAGAACTAATAAAACTCAGATTTAGATATGGGTTATTGGGTAAATCACTTCTTAAGCTAAGTGTCTCTATCCTCAAAATGCCCCAGTCTCTGAGATCATCAAAGGCAAAGCCACACCGACCGTGTCCACCCCTCTTTAATGCCACACCCACCCATGTCCACCCCTCTTTAATGCCACACCCACCCGTGTCCACCCCTCTTTAATGCTTTGCTTTCTCCAGTTGTTCAGAGGCTTCAAGTGAGAGCCCACAGCATCCTATTTTATTATTAGCTGATATGTAACAGTGGCAAGTATTGCTGGACTACTAACCCATTTTAACAAATAAAATGGTCTGATATTACACACAATGCTTTTAACTTCACCATATACTTAATGCCTGGTATTAACGTCTTAACCAGACACAGGGGGCAGGTGGAAGGTCCTTTCTCCCACATGTTCTCACCCTAATCCTCAGAGCTTATGAGAACACCACCTCACATGCCAAGATGTGATTCATGACTTAACACAGGTCAATGACCAGGGGCCCAGGGACAACCTTGTACTTGAGGTGGGTGACATACCCACATTTCCCCACAGGATGCCTGGAAGCAACTTACAGTGAAAAATAAGCTAATCAACTTTTAAACAGATATTGGGACCACAAATTCCATGTGGTCAGGCCCAACACACGGACAGATGGAAAAGCAAGCAGTGACCAGCTGTACTCATGATGGGGGCAGGAGAGGTGAACGGGGTGCTTTCACACTCTGTAGTACGAAGACACATGACAATAGTGTGTTCTGAGTTCGTCCTTCCAGCACCTCCCCAGTCCAGAGTACTCAACATTTCAAGAAGTGACTGAGTCCCAAGGTACAGAGAAAGAGAGAGGAGGAAAAGGGACCATAGTTAGAGAGGCACAGACATCACAGGTCTCAGGAAGGTGGCTAAGCACCTAACCAGAGGGCCGATACTGAGCTCCAGATAAGGAGCTGCCTCTGTGGTGGCCCTCCAGTGCTGCCTGTGGATGATAGAGATGAAAGACGAGGCATGATGTGAGGAGCTATGCGGCTGCCTTCAGATCACCGGCTCTGCGAATTAAGTGCCACTTGATGATGCAACTCCCGTCTCTGCTCACTGGCACCATGAACTCTGACATTCCAATAACATAAATAAATAAGCACTTATCCTATCTGCCCTTTTTTAAAGACTTATTTTTATTCATGTGTGTCTTTGTGAGTGTGTGCCATGTGTACAGATGCCCTCAGGGGCCATCAGATCCCCTGGAGCTGGAGTTCCAGGTGGTTGTGAGCTGTCATGTGGGTGCTGGGAACTGAACTCAGGTCCTCTGCAAGAAAAGTCAGTGCTCTTAACCACTAAGCCATCTCTCCAGCCCCAACTTACCTTTTTTCAAAAAAAAATTATTTTAAATTTTTATATGTAGCAGTATTTTCCTTTATCTATATAAGTGTACTATGTGGGTGCAGTACCTGTGGAGGCCAGAAGAGGGTGTCAGATTCCCTGGAACTGGAGTTACTGATGGTTGTTAACTGCCATGTGGGTGCTGGGAACTGAACCATGATCCTCTGCAAGAGCAGCCAGTGCTCTTAACCGCTGAGCATCTTCCAGCTATCACCACCCCCAGACTTTTTAAAAGTAGACTAGAACCGTAAAAGTCCTTTAACCATAGGCCTTTCTGTTCTCCCTCTTTAACAGATACTGCTCAAAGTAAACAATTTGACAGTTACCAAAATTAAATGGGCTCAAAGCCTCCTTTGGACTCGAGACACCACAGCTACAGTTTTCAGGCAAAGCCCACCCTTGCAAACACTCAGAGAGGAAATACGAGATCACTGTGAATGGGGGAGGGGGGCACATGGGATTTATAGGATGTCTCTCGAATCCAGCAGCTTTTTCCAGAGGCAGTCATCAGATTCTGATCTTCTTCCACCTCCCAGCAAATCATGGAGAGGAACCTTCTAGACTGTCACTGCCCTGAGTTTGACATGTATATCACCCTCTTATTCAGAAAAAGGAAGAGCCAGGGCACTTAGGTCCTGCTATCCTTTGTCACTCATAGGGGCATTCTGAATTTAAGGCCAGGTCCACCCCTGAAATTGGCCAGCACTTTTCAAATGCTGGTTCGATTCCTGCCAGCTACATATGGCCTGTGGATGAGACGGAGTAGACGGAGCCAAAACAGGGCTTCCCCTCAGCTGATTTGCAGCAGATCCTGCGATCACAAGCAGTGTGGACAGACCTTCGGTGGACCTTCTCCACACAGAGCTCTTTGGAACCAACTGAGAACATGGATCCAGGAGCAGCTGCCACCAAAGGGGAACAGAGTCCAGGGCGGCTGGTTCGAAGCTCTGTCCCATCCCATTCTCCCTCGGGAGTTCTTGCCTGGGACTCCCACCAGAGGGTTCTAGTGTAGCGAGGGCACAGTAATGCTTCCCACGGCGGGCACACTCACAAACAAGCATTCACACTTGATTGTCATCACCAATACCTCCACTGAAGAGACATGACAATCATGTAATGGTCAGAAGGACACACAGACTGACTTACCCTCCCATCTTGCAGTCCCCCGTTCCACCTTCCCAGGCTCTGACGTACTTCAGATCCGCCCACAGGGACACCGGATTAAAGGTTCCACTAGAAAAATAAGGTCCCACTGGGCTCAGGATCACAAAGAGAAGGGCTTTGGTAGGCTTCTTGACTCCTAGAGAAGGCTGTGATAAAGAGAGAACATCTGTAACTGACCATGAAGAGATCCTTCTCAACGTCCCAAAGAGACCAGCGTCTACCTCCCTACTGGGGCTGGACAATCAAAGTCTAGTGATACAAGCCTTTCAAGGGATTTCAAAAGAAAACACTGAGAATTGAGCATTTAGGTTCATTTTGGGGGCTGATGAGATGGCTCAGCAGGTAAAGGTGCTTGCTGCCAGGTCTGACAACCTGAGTTTGTTCTTCCGAAACCACAAGCTGGGAGGAGAAAAATGACTTCCACAAGTTGTCCCCTGACCTCCACATGCGTGCTGCGGCAACACGCGTGTCCCACTCACCCCCCGCCCCCCCACATACACACTAAATGAATCAATACATGCAATAAAAAAACATGTAACTTTCCTTGGGTTTTTCTTTCTGAGTTCTGTTTTCAGAGGAAATGCAATCTGCCAGCTGCAGTTGCTTCTGTTAACAGAATCTGAGATGAGACACCCATCTTTACCCTGTAGCAGCAAAACAGACTTCAAGTTTGCAGTGGCTGAGAATTGGGAACGGAAAGAAGGCAGGTTTCGTTTTCAGCAGCATAATATGCTTTGTATTTCCAGGCTGGTGAGGGCTGCAGGCCATGGTAGGTCTGCCAGCAGAGGCTGCAGAGACCGTGGGCTGCGATCACGCCTGTCTGTGTGGTTCTTTTTTAAAAATATTTTATTATTTTTATTTTATGTGTATGAGTGAATTGCCTGTATTCAGGCAATGTGTAAGCCATGCATGCAATGCCCTCAGAGATCAGAAGAGGGCGTCAGATCCCCTAGAAACTGGAGTGAGGAATGGTTGTTAGCTGACATGTAGGTGCTGGGAATCAAACCCAGGTCCTCTGCAAGAGCAGCCAGTGCTCTTAACCCCTGAGCCATCTCTCCAGTACCAAGTGCGGTTCTTAATAGAGAGCAAAAGCGTAGCTATTCTAGAGGTAAAGATGCCAGCAAGAGCAGCCAGTGCTCTTAACCCCTGAGCCATCTCTCCAGTACCAAGTGTGGTTCTTAATAGAGAGCAAAAGCGTAGCTATTCTAGAGGTAAAGATGTCAAAGAGGCCACTCACTATGGCCTGGTTTGTCTGTGTGGGGAGAGGGCGTATGAAAATGTCAAGAGGCCTGGTAGGAATAACTAATATATACTAATGAAAAATAAAATGAAAACCAACAACACAAGCTAGGCATGGTGGTGCACACCTTCAATCCCAGCACTCTTGTGGCAGAGGCAGGCGGATCTCTCTAAGATAGAGGCCAGCCTGGTCTCCATAGGGAGTTCCAGGCCAGCTGGGGCTACAAGGAAACCACACACACACACACACACACACACACACACACACACACACATCAACAACCCAGAGCTCAATGGGCTCTGCTCCCCTGTTAGGGGTTAGGGGTCAGTCTGCTCTGGCTCTCTTCAGAACACGTGCTTTGCTTCAGGAGATAAACTTTAGCTTTAATCCCCTGTGTCTCGTCTGAGGCCCTTCACCCACTGAGATGTCTGTTTCCTGAGGGCCCTGGAGCTTTCCATGTCAGATACTTTGATGAACTCTAGCGATAAAGGAAACCACTCAGCATAACGTAGTGTAATGCACAGCCTATCATCAAGGCTGCACCTCAATTTCTGAATAAATTATTGCATTTTCGTACAACCTAATTATAGCATTTTAACACCTATCACATGAATGCCTGGGACACTTCCCACTTGGCATGCGTACACAAGTATTTTATGCAACTTGCAATATATTCAAAGAAGCAGCAATCGGCTAAAATCAAGACATTTTTTTCCTGTTGTAAATTTTACCTTGCCTGGGGTGGTGGCGCGCACCTTTAAGCCCAGCACGCGCTGGCAGAGGCAGACGGATCTCTGTAAGATCGAGGCCAGCCTAGTCCACATAGCAAGTTCCAGGCCAGCTGGAGTTACAGGGAGACCTTACATCAAAAAACAAAAATCAAAACAAAACAAAACAAAATATTTTACTTTGTAAATTTCCTCCTCTGACCTTGACAAGACAGTTTGCTTTTGTTCCACTAGGTGGCAGCAGAGAGCACCGATGGGAAACTAACCAGCCAATCTACTTCTAGTAAAAGCATCCAGATAATTTTTTATCCTTAGCAACAGCTAAGCTACAGGTTAGCATTTTTCAATGATGACAAAAGTTGTATTTAAGAGTACTAACTTCCTATTTTCTGAGACTTAAACTGGGTTCACGCATGTCTGGGAACTCTTCAAGTTCTGCTGTGGATCACGGCTTAGGCACCACCTATCACTTACATTGTGTTTTCCCATGAAAAAGAACTCTCTTGAGGGGCTGGAGAGATGGCCCAGCTGTTAAAAGCACTGGCTGCTCTTCCAGAGGACCCGGGTTCAATACCAGCACTGACATGGCAGCTAACAGCCATCTATAACTCTAGTTCCAGGGGATCTGATGGCCTCTTCTGACCTCCATGGGCACTGCATGCACGTGGTGCACTTACATACATGAAGACACACACACATAAAACAAAAAATAAATAAATCTGTTGGGCCATCTCTCCAGGCCCCCCACCCCCATCCCCCCCCCCACCCCCCGAATACTTTTATAGATTTCTTATTCTTTTCCGCCAGCCTCATGGATCGAGTAAATACACAAAAGGTGTAAAGTACTGCTCAAAAGCCCATACCGACTGTGGTGAAAACACAAATATGTTTATATGTATGTGTCTGTACACAAACACACAGAGACGATACAGAGAGAAGGAGAGAGAGACTTTTACTAAGCTAAGCTTCACAGTAATCAAATCCGTTTGCACTTTGCATAGAAGGATGGCACCTAAGCATGATGGGAAAAAAGGAGGCATTTCACAGTGAACATCACCACCTTCTTTCTGGGTCAGTCAGAAATGCTTTCGCAAAGAAGCAGAGATGTCAGAGGTATTTGAAGGACTACAGAAAGGAATCAGTGAGCTGAGAAGTACCATGAGTCTACAGGCTGCCTCAGAGGCACAGAGCACAGGCCGGGGCCTGAGGGTGGTTCTGCCCGGGCAAGGGGAAACAGAAGGCTGGTGCTTCTGAAAGAAGCTCACGTCGAAACAACTCAAAGAGCAGCCTGGTTTGTCTTGTAATCCTGTAACCGCTCTTACCAAAACACAAAAGTTACCTAGTTAAAGAAGAAAATGGAGCAGGGTTCTGTGGCATGCACCTGTCATCGAAGCACTTGAGAGGCTAAGGCAGAAGGATCAGGAGTTCAAGACCAGCCTCAGCTACATGGCAAGTTTGGGTTTACATGAGACCTTGTTTCTAAAAAAACAAAAAAAAACTGGGGCAGGAGAGATGGCTCAGTGGTTAAGAGCACTGGCTGCTCTTGCATAGGACCTGGGTTTGGTTCCCAACAGCCACATGGTGGCTAACATCTGTCTGTAACTCCAGTTCTGGGAGGAATCTGATGCCCTGTTCTGGCCTATGTGGGTGCTCATGCTGTGGTTCACATACATATATGTAGGCAAAACACTCATACGCATAATAAAAGTAAATCTTTTAAAATTAAATCAAGAAATGAAATGGTAAAGAATCTGTGAGGGGTGGTATCAGGTAGTGAACCCAGGGGTCCACAGGGCCTTGAATGTTGTGAGGGTCACAAAAAGAGGAACAGCAGGTTCAGCTAGTTGGTTCGAAGCAGGACAGAAAGAACAACTCAGCATTAGACATTTGTTGGAGCCCTAAGCCCCTGCATTAATGTGACTTTTCTCATTGCTGTAACAAAACGCCTGACAAAAGTAACAATGATAACTGCCTCCAGGTTCTTGTCATGAGCTCCTGGCTTCCCTGGGTCATGGATCGTAGCCTGGAAGTGTAATCCCAGTAAATCCTTCCCTCCCCAAAGTTGCATGGAGCAGTGCTGTATATAGCAACAGAAAATCGAACTAGAACAAAGGCTTTCTTCCAGTTCAGTTAGCCACGCCCTCCATCATGGCACAGGAAGTGAGGCGGCTGGCCACATTGTGTCTGCAGTCAGGAAGCAGGGAGAGGTGACTGCTGGTGCTTGGCTCATTTTCTCCTCTATTTGGGTGGGGAGCCCAGCCATCCACGTTCAGGGTGGGTCTTCCCTGTCAGTTTAAACCTTTCTGGAAACCCCCTCACAGATACATCCAGGAGCGTGTCTCCTAGGTAGTTCCAAATCCAGTCACATGGACAACGGAGATGGAAAATCATGTCCCAGTATGTTACTATGAGGTGGTGGGTCACATTATATGGGCTCCAAATAATGCCCTAACCCAGTTGGACTTGGGTCCCCATAAAGAGGGAAAAAGATACCGATAGTCTCTCCCCTGCTGTCATTGAGGACATGACAGGCTGTGCACAGAACTATGCACAGAACAGGCCTTACCAGAAACTAGCCAGCCTCCAAACACAGAGAAAAAAAATGACGGGGTTTAATCACCCAGACTGTGGCCAATCACATTCAGCTTCCCTCCATCCTGAGCTCCATGAACACTTCAACCTCAACTTAAATGTCATTTAGATGTCACTCCAGGAAACGCACACCCCTAAATCAGGTTAGCTGCTTGTGTTTACTGCCATAACATCCTGCTTGTCAAATGTAGACTAATAAGAGCCTGCCACTCTGACTTACGTCAGCTCAGTCTTTCTTCACATTTTGCCAACCAGCAAACTCTATAACATGCAAGACAATTTTCATCTTTTTTTTTTTGGTCTTTTTGAGACAGGATTTCCCAGCAGCCCCAGCTGGTCTGGAATTTGCTATGTAGACCATGCTAGCCTCGAACTCACTAAAGATCCTCCTGCCTCTGCCTCCCAAGAGCTGGGATTAAAGGCGTGTGCCACTACTCCCCTGGAGTTAGGGTCACAGGTAATTGTGAGCCACCTAACACAGGTACTGGGAACTACACTTGGGTCCTCTGAAAGCGTAGCCAGCACTGTCAACCACTGAGCCATCTCCCCAGGTCTTCATATTGCATTTCACTCCAGGTTTTTAGCAAGTAATTGTGGAATGACCACCCACCTTAGTAAGACATTTTTTATAGAAAAGGGCTATAGAGTCAGGCATGGTGGCACATGTCTGTAATCAGCTCTCGGGAATCTGAAGTAGAAGGGTCACTCTGTGTTAAGGTCAGTCTGGGCTACACAGTGAGTTCCAGGTCTGTCTGGGATACATGAAACTCCATCTCACGGGAGAAAGAAAAAGGTTGCTAAATCTGAAAGTCACACAGCCGGGTGATACAGGAGTGGCCCCAATGGCTCTGCTGGAGATCACAGCTCTGCCAGGGGAGCAGATGATAGGTGTTGGAAGGACTTGAAGGTCACTTCCAAAAGCAATGGTTCCACATTTAGACCTAAGACTGACAGTGGAAGAAGACAAAGCTCCACCCCGACCTTCACCCTGACCTCCCACACTATCTGCCCCTTTTTGGGCTGTCACCTTTGGGGCTAAAGACACCTCACAGGCACCGGAGACCCCAGAAGGTCAAGGAGCGTCAGGACATGGGCCTGGACTTCTGGAAGATCTCTGCCCAGTCCTCCTCCTTACCAGCTGTCCTAGTTACTTTGTATAGCTGTGATCACACACTGATCAAAAGCAGGCTGGGGGACAAAAGGATTTATTTCACCTTACAACTGGGGAGTCAGTGTAAGAAATCAAGGCAGGAACCTGGAGGCAGGAGCTGAAGCACAGACCACATCCAAGGGCTGCTTGCTGGCTTGTTTCCCTGGCCCTTGTTCAGCCTGCCTAGGACCAGTGCCCAAAGGTGGCACCACCCACAGTGGGCTGGGCTCTTCCACATCAACAAGCAATTTAAAAAATACCTGGAAGACATGGCCACAGGCCAATGTGACAGAGGGGCTGCCTCAACGGAGGGTCCCTCTTCGCATACTGCCAAGGTGCCAACGGAAGCTGTCCAGCACACGGGCCTCCTCCCCCTCCTTCCATACCACTATCTGATACCTGCTGCTCCTCAGCTCCTGCCTGCAGTGGGGAGGCTGATCTGGCAGCAGAGCTCTGTCTCCATCATCCCGCAGTCACCGAACGCAGTTCTTCCCCCTCGCTCCAGTCACTGGCTTTATCAAGCAGCAGAAACGGGCATTTCATGGGCCCGGGAGATGACGTCAACATTGAAAGGACTGTGGATACTCTGAACTCAACACTCAGGGTTGTGATCGTGAAAATGAGCTCTCGGGAATTGTGACCTTAGGATCCAGGAAGCATGGGTTGTTACATTTCAAATCAACCCTGAGTGAAGATGTCTGCTCTCAGCTGACACAGGAGTGGCAGTCAGGGAGATATCCAGGAAGAGAGAGAGCGTGTCCCGCTCAGAAAAATCATAGTGAACCCTGCTTAATGGCTCCAGGGCAGGAGCCGCACAGGGCAGCCTGCTCTTGCTTTATGGGTGTTCTAGGAACATGCTCGCTCATTTGTGAGCTGTCTAGAGCTGCTTTCCCACGGAAAGGGCAGGGCTGGGTAGCTGTGGGGTCTGCAAAGGCAAAGGGTTGCTCTGTCTGGCCAGTTGCAGAAAAGGCATTGCTGGTGCGGGCGCCACAGGACCACACGGGGGAGGCTCCTCACTGGACTAGGCAGCTTCTCTGGCCAGGATCTCCTCACTACCCCCAGAACCTGACCTTGAGATTCCAAACACTAAGTCAAGCACTGGGCTGGGCAGACCAGAAAGCGAATAAAAGACCAGGCTCGGTGGTGTGCACCTCCAATCCAAGGACTCCATGAGCAGAGGCGGGAGAATTGATGCAACTTTGAGGCCAGTGAGGGCGGCAGCGTGAGACCGAGCTCGCACACAGAAAAAGGCAAGAGTGGCGACTCGGTGGGAAACAGAAAACAAAGGCCGGTCTGGGCTACATGGTGAGTTCTAGTCCAGTGGGGTACATGATGAGACTTGTCCAGATAAATGATAATAAAGCCAGGCGTGGTGGCATACACCGTCAGTCCAGTACTCAGGACGAAGAGGTAGGTAGAGCTCTGTGAGGTTGAGGGCAGCCTGGTCTATACAGTGAGTTCCAGAACATCTAGGGCTACAGAAGGCATCCGTCACACAGGGAAATCCACCCCAGCTGAGTAGTAAGGGAATGAGGGCACAGGTAAAGGAGGGCATTACACGTACAAGACCTGCAGAAAGGCAAAGGGGTCAACAAGCTACATTTATACTTGTAAAAAGAAAGTTATGGGTAGAAAGTCCATAAACAGCCTTCATCTACAGAAACCTGATGTATCAAGAGCCTGCTGAAATGCCTACTTTAAAACATACACACACACACACAATCACACACATACACACAATCACACACACACAATCACACACATACCACGCACACACATACACACAATCACACACATACACACAATCACACACACACACACAATCACACACATACACACATACCACACACACACAATCACACACATACAATCACACACATACCACACACACACAATCACACACATACAATCACACACACACAATCACACACATACACACACTCACACACACACAATCACACACATACACACACTCACACACACACAATCACACACATACACACACTCACACACACACAATCACACACATACACACACTCACACACACACAATCACACACATACACACACTCACACACACACAATCACACACATACACACACTCACACACACACAATCACACACATACACACACTCACACACACACAATCACACACATACACACACTCACACACACACAATCACACACATACACACACTCACACACACACAATCACACACATACACACACTCACACACACACAATCACACACATACACACACTCACACACACACAATCACACACATACACACACTCACACACACACAATCACACACATACACACACTCACACACACACAATCACACACATACACACACTCACACACACACAATCACACACATACACACACTCACACACACACAATCACACACATACACACACTCACACACACACAATCACACACATACACACACTCACACACACACAATCACACACATACACACACTCACACACACACAATCACACACATACACACACTCACACACACACAATCACACACATACACACACTCACACACACACAATCACACACATACACACACTCACACACACACAATCACACACATACACACACTCACACACACACAATCACACACATACACACACTCACACACACACAATCACACACATACACACACTCACACACACACAATCACACACATACAATCACACACATACACACAATCACATACACACACAATCACACACATACCACGCACACACAATCACACACATACCACACACACAATCACACACAATCACAAGCACACCCATACACACAATCACACACACACAATCACACACATACACACAATCACATACACACACAATCACACACATACCATGCACACACAATCACACACATACCACACACACACAATCACACACATACCACACACACAATCACACACAATCACAATCACACACAATCACAAACACACACACAATCACACACACAATCACACAATCACACACATACACAATCACACACATACACACAGTCACACACACACAATAACACACATACCACACACACACAATCACACACATACCACACACACACAATCACACACAATCACAATCACACACAATCACACACACACACAATCACACACATACACAATCACACACATACACACAATCACACACACAATCACACACACATACCACACACACATACACACACATACCACACACACAATCACACACACACACAATCACACACACACACAATCACACACATACACACAATCACACACACAATCACACACATACCACGCACACGCAATCACACACATACCACACACACACAATCACACACAATAACAATCACACACAATCACAAACACACACACAATCACACACACAATCACACACATACCACGCACACGCAATCACACACATACCACACACACACAATCACACACAATCACAATCACACACAATCACAAACACACACACAATCACACACACAATCACACACAATCACACAATCACAATCACACACACACATACCACACACACATACACACACATACCACACACAATCACACACACAATCACACACATACACAATCACACATACATACCACACACACACAATCTCACACACACACACACACATACACACACATACACAATCACACACACACAATCACACACACACAATCACACACACATACCACACACACACACACACACACACACACATACAATCACACAGCAGAAACAAATTTAACTACATTACAATTAAATGTGCCAGGCAGGTGGGTTAGCACACACTTGTCATCCCAGCATTTTGGAGGTAGAAGCAGGAGGATCAAGCATTCAAGGCCAGCCTGGGCTATGTAGCAATTTTGAGGCCAGCCTGGGCTACATGAGACCCTGTCTCAAAAATATGAAACAAAAGTTGAAGCCTTCTGCTTATCGAAAGGCGACTATAGAACATAGAGGCAAAGGGAGTCACGGGCTGGGCAACTGCAAAGCATTCATAATATAGTAACTCAGAACCAGGAGCTGGGAGATGGCTTGGCAGTTAAGAGGACTAGCTGTTCTTGCAGAGGACTGGGGTTTGGTTCCCAGCAACCACATGTCAATCCACAACCATTTGTAACTCCAGTTCCGAATCTGACATCCTCTTCTGGTCTCTGCGGGCGCTTACATATGCAAAACACTCATACACATAATTTTTTTTTTAAATTCAGGACTGGCACTATGTCTCAGTGGGTAAAGGCACCTGCTGTCAAGCCAGGGCTTTTGAGCAATTTTAAGGCTGTTGCTGAAATCATCTGTCTAGCTCTTCAAGTCCCTTCACAAACGGATTATATTTTCAGCATTTTTTTTTTTCTTTTTCTCTCTTTTTTTAAGACAAGGTCTCTGGCTGGCCTGGAACTCACAGAGGTCTGCATGTCTCTGGAAATCACAGAGATCTGCTTGCCTCTGTGCTGGGGTTAGAGGTGTGCACCACAACGCTCAGCTCTGTATTTTTTATTTGGAAGGGTACACCCCCTTCCTAATCCTTACCACGAAATGCCTAGACTTCAGGATAATGAAAATAAAATTGGGCCTCTCTCCACCAAAACTTCTACAGCTAACCCACCGCAGAGCCGTGCTGCCTCAGTGGAGGCATGGTACTTGCAACCTCAGGACCGGTATCAGTCTTGATGGGGAAGGTGAACATCACTGCCCCATCTCCTTCAATTGCTCCCAGTGAATTTTCTACAACTACTAGTTATTGTAAGAGAAACCTTACTACCCCAAGATCAAAAATAACTACTATCTGACCTTTCACAGAGAAGCTGGCCTTGAAGACCAGGGGGACAGAAAGGAGCCATTTACGATGGGACAGGGGCTCATTCCAAACACATGCTAAAAGCTCAAGTAAGAGTAAGGGAGCTAGGGGTGGAGCTCAGTGGTAGGGTGCTTGCCTAGGGTGTGCAAGGTCCTGGGTCCAACCCCCAGCACTGCAAACTGAAAAATGGTGTTTTGCACCACTGAGTTGGCTCAGTGCGTAAAAGCTCTTGCTGTCAACCTAACGACCTGAGTCCAATCCTTAGGATCCAGTTGAAGGAGAGAACTGATTCACAAATGTTGCCTTCTAACCTCCAATGCGTGCCACAGCACACGTAAGCCCAAAGTACACACACAAAATAAATACATCAATAATTTTTGCAAGAATTTTTTAAATTATAAAAATAAAATTCCCCCAAACAGGGAGTCAGGCTGCACCTCAGTTCCGATGAACGTGGGACGAATGTAGAGGCTGGCAGAGGTGGAGTGCGGGACCCACTCTTGATCCAACCGGACTAGCTGCTGGATGCACTCCAGAAGCTCCTCTTGGTCAAACACCTGGAAGGACAAAATCCCCAATGACTGCTGACAAAGGGCCGTGACGCCGTTAGATCATCACCAAGAGCAAAACTGCAGCACGCCTTCTGTGTAGCCCCAGCTAATCACAGTCCCGATTAGCTGGGGCTTTTTATTCACTCTCTAGCAACATAAAACAGTAGGAAAAGCATCCATAATAAACTCAAACAAAAATATTTTTCTGTGACTCTATCCCTCCCAAAAATAATTGTAGAAGTATGAAATAATCATATGGGAAAGATAAGAACAAGAGCTTCCTTGAGGCTGGCGAGATGGCTCAGCAGGTAAAGGCGCTTGCGGCCAAGCTTGATGACCTGCATTCAATCCCCAGGACACACATGGTGGAAAGAATTGACTCCCACAAGTTGTCCTCTGACCGCCATACTTGCCCCCCAATAAATGAATAAATAGATAAAGTAGAATTTTGAAAAAGGAAAAAACTTACAGTCCCTACTTACCATATTCCACATCAGTTATAATTGGCTCTTATAATCAAATGTAACAAAATATTATTATTAATTTTAAAATGGACATCTGTGACCTCTTATATGCCCATAGCAGTTATAATTGGATTTTACACTCAAATATAACAAAATACTAGGACTTTTGTTTAAAAAGTGACATCTGTGATTGCTTATCATATTCTGAATCAATTACAATAGATTTTACAGTCAAATGCAACAAAATATGACTTTTATTTTTAAAATAGACAGTATCTACATTTTTAAAGATCCAAAAAAATTCTTACCCAAGAAATGCAAAACACAAATCATGAAGGAAAATAGAGGGTTATAGAGACGGCCCAGGGGTTGAGAGCACTGGCTGCTCTTGCAGAGGACCTGAGTTCAGTTCCCAGTACCCACATGGCAGCCAACAACTGGCTGTTAACTCCAGTTCCAGGGGATCTGACACCCTCTCCTGACCGCTACAGATATTGCACAACACAGATACACTTACCTACATACAAGCAATACAGTCATACACATAAAATAAAAAGTAATAAATAAAATATTTTTTAAGTTAAAAGAGTAAAGTAAGATATTACGTTGGTTTATGGATATGACAAAAGTGGGTTTTTCTCGATGACATGTGACCTCTAGCCATGTGTGTTTGGCTGTGTTTACAGTATCACTCATGAGTTCCCTCCCATTGAGTGGGCTATAAGTCCAATTAGACAGCTTCTATGTACCCAACATAAAAGTGTCACTACTGCACCAGTAGAGGTTATTGGCTGGGCTGGTCATTGCTGTGGTTCATAGATTTTACAGCTGGATGGGATCATTGACTGGTTTTCTCCTTGACAGTTTACATAGTATCTTCCGATACTATAGGAGCTAGTCTTCAAGGAGGAAGGTTCCAGGTCATTTCCAGCTCCATTGCTCCAAATCCTGTGTCCAAAGTATGTCCTATCTTCAGCAATAGGGTCTTATCTTCAAATTCTGGGAGGCAATCCAGGGCTGTAGGAATAGCCTGTGTAATTTGGAGAATCTCTTGGACTACGCTGACTAACAACTTGAAGGGAGGTTTCCCCTATCTGGCACTGTGTTTATTATATAGCCTTTAACTGTACAAATGTGCATGTGCACACACACACACACACACACACACCACAAACATACACAATGTGTATTTTTCAATAAGCTTTTGAACTAATACATTTCCCTAATAGCCACCCACCACCAGGACTTCCCCACCATTATGGACTGTGAGCCCTCAAACTGTCAGCCCAATATAAACCTACCTTAACTGGCTTTTGGTCAGGTGCGTTGTCATAGCAACAAGAAAAAAATAGCCAATGAGGGCTGGAGAGATGGCTCAGCGGTTAAGAGCACTGGTTGCTCTTGCAGAGGACCCTGGTTCAATCTCCAGCACCCACATGGCAGTTAACAATCATCCATAACTCCAGTTCCAGGGGATCCAACGCCCTCTTCTGACCTCTGCAGGCATTGCACAACACTGTGCATTTATATGCATGCACATAATACACTCATACACATAAAATAAAAATAAAATATTTAAAAGAAAAAAACGGGGGTCTGGAAAGATGGCTCAGCAGTTAAGAACACTGATTGTTCTTGCAGAAGACCCAGGTTCGAATCCCAGCACCCCCATGGCAGCTAACAACTGTCCACAACTCCAGTTCCAGGGGATCCAACGGCCTCTTCTGTCCTCCGTGAGCATTGCGTGACACAGGTGCACTTACCTACAGGCAGGCATAACACTCATACACATAAAATCAATAAAAAGAACAAAATAAAACAGCCCGTGTACTTGCTGACCTGAATCTGCAGAAGACAGGAAACGTCTTTTAGTCCTGAAAAGCAACCTCACCCTGTGTCAGGGATGGAAGCCAGGCACGTCACCTCCTATCTAGAAGTATACGGTATAAAACACACTCCTTTCAAAATCACTTCTGAATCTTAACAAGCTAGGCTACAGGCAAGACCCAATGGATATGAAAACCATCTTGGTGGACATTTTTTTTTTATGTCTCCCAAACAAAACTTGGGAAAATAATCATTTATAACATCACTGAGGGCCAATAAGACGGCTCAGTGGGTGCAAGTACTTGCTGACAAGCTTGAGGACCTGCGTTCGGTCCCCAGGACCCACATGGAGGGAAGACAGAATGGACTCCACAAAGCTGTCCTCTGACCTCTACACCAAATTAATTAATTAATTAATGTAACAAAAATTTAAAAAACAAAATTTTACCGCATAGTTTTACTTGCTATTACGTACAGCTAGACAAATGCCTGCCCTGCGTTGTCTTCTATTTTCATATGATCATTTCCTTCATGCAGCCTTGAAATCTTATTTTAGCTTCAGACCTGTTTTCTTCCTAAGTCTTCTCTTTCTCACACCAGACTCCCAGACACTCCTGAAGATGCAGAAATTCTGTGCAGCGGCCACACGGAACCGGCCATGTCCCTGTTCTTTAACCTCATTAATCACAGGCGATCATATATAAAGTCAGTACTCATACAGTTTGCATTGAACACCGATGCAATGATTCAGAAGTCATTTTTTTTTTCATGGCAAACCCAGAATTGGTCGGATGAAAGGGAACACAAATTTCCATACCGGCAGAGTGCTCCTCACAGCAGATCGGCACATCCTGTGCATGTTGAGGTCTGGTCGGAACAGTCGGATTTTATTATCAACTCCTCGAAAGGCCTTCAAGCCTTCAAACAGCTGAGGATCAAAGGGAAAGGCTTAGAAGGAGCGAAAGAAGGCAACACTGAGATGTTTCTACAGCTGCTGCCTCAGGGGACAGCCAGAGCTGCTGCCCTTGATCTCTTCTGGACGTGGGTTAATCAGCTGACAGAATATGTTGCAGTAACAAGGAAGGAAAAAAGAGAGGGAAGGATCCTTTCAATGGCGGCACCTGAGGGAACCCTGGCTATCCTCTGCTCAGCAGGAGCCACTCAGCTGCATAACACAGCCTATGGGGATGGAACACCACCACTACCGTGTGGCCAGAAAGAGATTGAAGGTGATCTCTGTGGACTCAGGCTCAGGCAAGTGCCCACATATCCTTCCGCTTAAACTAATTCATTCAGGGACCGGTTCAGCAGGTAAGAGCACTTGCTACTCAAGCCTGATGACCCGAGTTCTATCACCAGAACCCACAGTGGAAAGGAGAGAGAGAGAGAGAGAGAGATGTGTGTGTAAGAGAGAGAGAGAGAGAGAGAGAGAGAGAGAGAGAGAGAGAGCGAGCGAGCACGTGTACTAGAATGATCTTTACTTTGCAGTGTGGGTTCTGGTGATGGAACTCAGGTCATCAGGCTTGTGCAGCAAGTGCTTTTACTTCAGCAACAAGAAATTAATGCAGTAGTTCATGACATTAACAACTCAAGTGAGAAAAAAAATACCTAACGATCTCCTTGGGTTAGATAAAGCATCTGAGAAATCTGAATATTCATTTGATTTTTGAAAGCTTCCTGGGCTAGCACACATCTCCCCTCCACCTTTACACCCGATCTCTGCCATGGCTGTGGCACACAGGAAAACTATATCTGCCACTGGCCTGTATCTGGAATGTGGAAAGGGACTTCTGATAGATTTTTCCAGATCAATACATGGATTCCACTTACTATCACTTCAAAACTGGACAAGGAATGATTCCTTAAAGGAAAATGTCACTGAGAAAGCTAATGCCGTTATCAATGACGTTTGCAGTCTGTTCATTTATTAAATTTATCTGCCCCACGAGTCCACTGGTTGGGGTTCAACTCCAAAGGAAATAAGGGGAAGGGATGCCCAGCATGAATGGGTTCATGACAAGGGACCAGCCCACGGCTCGATGGAGATTGGCCCCGCGAAGTCTGTAGAGCAGGAAGGGAAGGTACCTCCACCCACTTCCTCCTGGGTAGGAGCTGTAGTTTAAGTGAGATTGACAGTCCAGGGAAGCGGAAGAGAGAGGGAGATGGGAAGGAGAAGGGAGGAAAAGGGAGTAAAGAGGAGGGAGGAGCCCAAATTAGCGTATTTGGAGACACTCCTCTTTAACGTCCCAAGGCCTGGCTCACCAAAGACTATTCTGACCACCTTCACATAAAATGACGGGGGACATAAATCACAGGCGCAAAGATTTCTTCCCCACAGCGCCTAACTGCATGTTCACTGAAGAGAAGGTAAGTTTCTGCCTCAGAATGACCACTGCCTCCCTCTCTCCTCCTGGCTCTCTCAATGACACCCTGAGTGTCCCTTCAAACTAGAAGGAAAATACAGAGGACAAGTTCAGATTAACTGCACTGATACCTGAAACTGACCTCATAACAGAGCTTGTCCTTTGAATAGACCTTTATCCATTTCATAAGTCTGCAACATACAATGATTTTGGATGCCAGTGACTCTCTGAGCTACGCAAACAAAGCCTGAGAGGTTCATACCATCAGTGTCCCCACTAACACCAGCAGCAGGCCTTTTAAGAGCTCAAAGTGATAGAGTGTATAGAAAATTCTAGTTATGGTGTTTCTTTTCTTTTTACTGTATTTTATTTATAATAACTGTTGAGCTTGCATGTATGTATGTGCACCACATGTATGCAGTACCGATAGGGGCCAGAAGACAGGGGTCAGATATCCTGGAACTGGAGTTACAGATGGTTGTTAGCTGCCATGTGGGTGCTGGGAATTGAACCTAGGTCCTCTGTAAGAGCAGCCAGTGCTCTTAACCACTGAGCCACCTCTCCAGCCACTCCTTTTCTCTTTCCTGGTACTGAGGATTGAACCCCAGGCTTCATACATGCTAGGTATGTGCTCTACCAACTGAGCTACATCCTTAGCCCTCAAAATTCGATCTTCGCTTGAGCAAGAATGTTATGATAGGTAACAAGTTGTGCCATCATTTTATTTGAAGCAACAGAATCAGTTCATTTTCAAGAAAACATATGCTAAATGCCTAAATCTGAATAACTGTCCCATGACCTTTCAAGTAAAAATAGCCTTTGTGAAAAAAGCAGTTAGTGCCACTCATGAATTCCTGGCGAAGGCACAGTGGTGCTTCTGTACCTCAAGCACTCTGAGGAGCAACTTGTCACACAAAAGTAGGAAAACAAGGGGCTAGATAGACATGAAGTGTGCTCTCTGCTCTTGTGGAAGATCTGAGGTCAATACCCAGCACCCATGTCAAGCGGCTCACAACAGTCTGTAACTCCGGCTCCAGAGGGATCTGCTGCCTCTGGTCTCTACAGGCACCTGCACTCATGTATACATACTCACACACATGCACATAATCTTAAAAATAAAATAAACCTTAAAAAATAAAAATAAGGGGCTGGAGAGATGACTCAGAGGTTAAGAGCACTGGCTGCTCTTGCAAAGGACCCCAGTTCAGTTCCCACCACCCACATGGCAGCTAACAACCACACGTAACTCCAGTTCCAAGGGATCCAATGTCCTCTTCTGACCTCCGCAGGCATTGCACGACATGGATGCATTTACATACATGCAGGCAGTACACTGGAGAGATGGCTCAGAGGTTAAGAACACTGACTGTTCTTGTAGAGAATCCAGATTTGATTCCCAACACCCACATGGCAGCTATAAACCGTCCTTTATCCAGTCCCAGGGGAATCCAACACCCTTTTCTGACCTCCGAGGCATTGCACAACACAGGTGCACTCACATACATGCAGGCAATACACTCATACACATAAAATAAAAATAATAAAACATATTTTAAAAGAATATCAGTAATTTGAGGGAGATTTTTGTTTGTGTTATGTTTTTCAGGCTGGGGCTAGAACACAGGGCTTTATATAAGCTCTTTAAGGACTCTAACACTGAGCTACATTCCCAGATCTGAGATGTTTTTTAAGCTGCTCTGATGACTAAAACCCAACCAAGCTTGGCTAGGCATGGTGGTTCAGGTCTGTAATCCCAGCATTTGAGAGGCTAAAGCTAGAGGACTATCCTGAGTCTGAGGCTAGCTGGGCTACATAGGGAGTTCCAGGTCAGCCATATCTCAAAACTAGAATTCCAACTCACCTATATTTTCTTTTTTGAAGTACTTTTTTAATTTTATGTGTATACGTGTATTGCCTGCATGTACATAAGTGCACTATATTGCACAATGTTTGAGAAGAGGGCATCACATCCCCTGGAACTGGAGTTTCACACAGTTGTTAGCCGAGATGTGGGTGTTGGGAATCAAACCCAGGTCCTCTGCAAGAGCAGCCAGGACTCTTAACCACTGAGCCATCTCTCCAGCCCTTCATCTACATGTGCAAAACTGAAAGTGGCCAAAAAATCTTCTTTAATTCTAAAAAATGTCTTTAATTCTTCCAAATTTACCTCCTACAGGGCAGCAGTTATCAGACTGTGATTCCTGAGAGTTGGCTTCAAAACTGATTGGAAATCAGATACTGTGGTGACCGAGGAGTGCAGGGTCCTAGATGCCACCAGACCACCAGCAGCCCCCTCGAAAGGGGAAAAGACCGTTCCATCTGCTGTTCATCAGGGACTATGGTTTGGTACGAGCAATTCAAAGCTCAGGCAAGGAAACACCACTAAGAGTCGCCTGGGAACGGAATGAAATGCTCAGCCTGGCATGGTGGTGCACACCTCTAATCCTGGCACTTGGGAAGCAAGAGAAGCTAGGGTTCAAGGCTAGCCTCAGCTACACAATGAGTTCAAGGCCAAACTAGGCTATATAAGACCCTATCTTAATTTTTAAAAGAACATTAAATTCATCATTTTGCAGGTACAGTAGGGCGGTGACTATGTTTCCCAAACAATCAGCATTTACAATTCTGAACAAGTTCATGAAACAGCCCCTTAGTGATTTTCAAGTTTATATTTAGGGTTGCATAATGAGTAAGGCGCCCCACACTGAACCCTGGCTCTGCCCACCATACTATGTGATCTTAGTTCAAAAGGACTTTTTTTGAACCTCTTCTAGAACAGAAGACAGTCCAGTGTCAGGGGTCACGTAACGTGCACTGTATTAATAAACCGTCATGTGCTGTTTGAGCTCAATGAGAAGCAGCACCTCCCGTGGTTCCCGTGTACTCACCTCCACCGCGTAGTGTAAGGCGGAGGCCGCAGGGTGCAGGGACAAGTTTTCAAAAGGCTTGATGTGAGGTTTCTCCCATCCAGACTCCGAGGACCACGCCACTGTCAACATGTGATCGGTAAACACAGTTCCAAACACCAAGCTACTGGGGTCTGGTTTTTCCTTTAAGATGGTGGCTGGAGTGATGATTAGATCTTTGGCCTGGGGGAGAAAAATCAGTACCATGAAAGAAAAGTGACCAAACACACTGAGCCAGAAGATCCAGGGGGCCAAATGTGACATCATCCTTCAACGTCATCATGTCGGCAACTAGCATAGAATTTAACACCATGGGCAGCTGAGGATGTGGGTCAGTCAGTAGAGTGCTTGTCCAGCATGTACAGAAGCCCAGTACCAAAGGATGTAGAGGTGCAAGTGTGTAATCCCAGCATTCAGGAGGTAGAGGCAGGGGGATCAGAAGCTCAACGTTATATGGAGAGTCCCTGCATAGAAGGTTTGGCTAGCCTGGGCTACAAAAGACCATATCTAAAAACCAAACCAAAACAGCCGATGACCCAAATACAAGGCATGGTCTGCATATCAAGTTCAAGGCCACAAGGGCTACCAGGAGACCCTGTCTCAAAACAAACAAGCAGGCATGCCCTTAATCCCAGTGCTTGGAAAGCAAAAGCAGGCAGACAGAGCTCTGTGAGATCAAGGGCAGCCTGCTCTACATAGTGAGTTCCAGGTCAGCTGGGGTTACAAGGAGACCCTGTCTCAAAAAACAGAAAAAAAAAATAATAATAACAACACATAATAAACTAATATAATAAAAACATTTTAACTTTGCACGAGGTCTGTAATCCCAGCACTCAGGAGCTGAAGGCCACAAGTTTGAGGCCAGCCAAAGCTACAAAATTAAGTACCAGGCAAACAAAACCTCTACAGTTATTGCCTCTGGGAATCCAGAAACCAAAATTCGGGGCGGGGGGTGGGGGGCAACGCAGTGGAAGGTGTGCAGAAAGGGAAGCACCGCTTTTCATTCCCATCAGCACTTTGGAAAGAAGGGATACCTCCAGGATCCACACGGTGCTGCACACAGTGACCACAAAACCACAGAACATCCCTGAAAACTAAGCCACTGTTCCCGGCGGTGGCACTGCACCTGCCCAGAGCAGTCCTGACACAAGCCTTGCGCCTCCTCCGGATGTGCTGCGATGCCCTGCGAGGAGACGTGCTCTCCTCTTTGAAGATGGACACGGGGAGGATGAAGTCTCGGACACAAACCCTCTGTTCTGGGAGGAGGAGATGAAGAACAAAAGCCCTCCTATTCGAAGACACAGAGACAAGGGCTTAGGAAACGACATCACAGGGCCGTTCGCCACAGAGCCAGTCTGACCAGCACAAATGACCAATGATACAAGCGTGCACAAGTCGCCGCAGTTCTAACCCTGAACTTGAGAGCGGTTGTTGAACGCAGTCCACGAAGTCCCCTGGGGGGCAAAGATTTTTTTTTTTCCTGTCACAGTCACATGTAGTTCAGGCCAGCATAGAACTCTACATAGGACCACCTTGAACTCATGATCCTCCGGCCTCCGCCTCCTGAATGCTGGAATTACAGGTGTGTGCTACCCTTCCAGGTTTATCTGGTGCAGGGGATCCACCCAGGGCTTTTTATATTTTTACACCCCAAGGAAGCACTCTACCAACTGAGCTGCATCTCCAGGTCCCAGCTCACAATTTCTTTCCTTTTTTTTTTTTTTTAAGCATGGTCTCCCTGTAGCCCCAGCTGGCCTAGAATTCCCTACGTTGACCAGGCAGGCCTCAAACTATCCCCCTGCCTCTGCCTCCCAAGTGCTGGGATTAAAGATGTGGCCCCCAACCCACAATTTCTTAGACTAAGAATACCAGTAGGTTACTCAAAGGCAAGAAAGGTCTGGAAATAAATAGGAAGACAGAACATGAGGGGCTGAAGGCAGATAGTGGGGGCTGGAGAGATGTTCAGCAGTTAAGGGCACCGACTGGTCTTGCAGGGAACCGGAGTTCAGTTCCCAGCACCCACATGGCGGCCAAGGACCACCTATAACTCCAGTTCCAGGGGATCTAATGCCCTCTTCTGATCTCCAGGAGCATTTCCTGCCTGTGGGTGCACTTAGATAAATGCAGGGAGGCAAAACACTCATACACATAAAATACAATTTTTTTTAAATAAAATAAATTCAAATAAAAAAAATTCTCACCAGGCACAGTGGTGCACACCTTTTATCCCAGCACTTGGGAGGCAGAGGCAGGGGGATCTCTGTGAGATCAAGGCCAGCCTGGTCTACATAACAAATTCTAGGCCAGATGGAGCTACAAAAGACCCTGTCTCAAAAAATAAAGATGAC
>NW_008340972.1:463367-477813 GCF_000622305.1 Nannospalax galili | reverse complement strand
GATAGATGATATATGAGATAGATAGATGATAGATAGATAGATGATATATGACAGCTAGATAGATGATAGATAGATAGATAGATGATATATGAGATAGATAGATGATAGATAGATAGATGATATATGATAGATAGATAGATAGATAGATAGATGATAGATAGATGATATATGACAGATAGATAGATAGATAGATAGATGATAGAGATAGATAGATGATAGATGGATAGATAGATGATAGATAGATGATAGATAGATAGATAGAGATAGATGATAGATAGATGATAGAGATAGATGATAGATAGATGATAAGATAGATAGATGATAGATAGATGAAAGACAGATAGAGATAGATGATAGATAGATGTAGATAGATAGATAGATAGATAGATAGATAGATAGATGGATAGATATAGATGATAGGTAGATTGAAATAGATAGATAATATAGATACATAGATGATAGATATAGATTAAATAAAAAATGGGACATACAAGCTAACAGCCTTGAGGCTTGACTTCTATTCTAGATGTACCTTTAAACTGCAGAGCAAAGGATGCCTTCTTTTCATATTTCATTCATTATTGTATCCATAAGTGTGTGATGTGTGCATGTGGGTACAGTGTGCCAAGACACACATGCGGAGGTCAAAGGACAACTTTGAGGAGTGGGTTCCTCCTTCTGCCATGGATTCCAGCAATCAAACTTAGGTTGTGAGGCTTGTACTGCAAGCGCTTTTACCCCTGAGCCATCTTGCTGGCCCTGGCTTTCTTTTTTAATGACATATACAAGAATGTTCACGATTTTTCAAAAGGTGCAGCCATGTTCCCCTCCAGCTTCTAAGACTTAGTTGTACCTCCACTCGAGGCTGACTACACGGGACTTTGATATCTTTCATGGATTTCTAGGCTCTCAAATACCTTTCCCTACAATGACAAATAGGTGATAGGCAATAAGCAGCTTCACACAAGGACCAAGGCTTTCTCTTCCTCTCCTTCCTCCTCCTCAAGGCAACTGCCAAGATTTACAGCTGGCCTGCCCTGTTTTCCTCTCAGACTTTGATAAAACTGTCCTCAAGCTTTAAAAAAAAAAAACAGAAAATAAAGAACTGTACTATCTATTTTTCAATCACAATCTGCATAAGAATATTTTTAGGAGGCTGAAGAGATGGCTCAGTGGTTAACAGCACTTCCTGGCCTTGAATAGGACCTGAGCTTGGTTCCCAGCACCCATACGGAGCAGCTCACAACTCCAGCTGTCCAGGGATCCAACAACCGTTTCTGACTTCGTGGGCACCTGCATTCATGTGCACATTCTCAAACACAGACAAACACACACACACATAATACACATAATTTAAGATAATTTGTCAAAATCTTTTTTGCTATTGTTGGGGTTTGGTTTTTGGTTTTTTCTTTGTTTGTTTGTTTTTTTTTGTTTTGTTTTGCCTTTTTTGAGACCCTGTAGCCCCAGCTGTCCTGGAACTCACTATATAGACCAGGCTGGCCTTGAACTCACAGAGATCCACCTGCCTCTGCCTCCCGAGTGCTGGGATTAAAGGCCTGCACCACCACGACTGGCTGTGTAAAAATCTTTTTAAAAAAAATAATATTTTTGTGAGGCATGATGGTATACTCCTTTAACCCCAGCACTCAAGAGGCAGAGGCAGGCAGATCTCTTTGAGACTGAGGCTAGCCAGTCCATACAGTGAGTTCCCAGTCAGCTAGGACTATATAGTGAGACAAACAAAAAAGGGCTGGAGAGATGGCTGTGTGGTTAAGAGCACTGGCTGCTCTTGCAGAGGACCCAGGTTCAATTCCCAGCACCCATATGGCGGCTAACAACTGTCTATAACTCCAGTTCCAGGAGATCCAACGCCCTCTTCTAGCCTCTGTGGGCACTGCATGACACGGGTGCACTTACACACATGCAGGCAATACACTCATACACATAAAATAAAAATAATAAATAAACTACAGATAAAAGAAAGAAAAGAGTATTTTTAATGAAGCTATGCTTGGCCTCATATCAAAGCTGAAGGTTCCCTTTGTCTTTTTCTCTAACGTTACTTTTCATCTACCTTATTCTCAGCATTTTATGTTTTATCTACTCAATAAACATTAACTGCAGTGGACCTGTGGCTCAGGAAGAGCACTGATCAAGCACAGAATGTACCAAGGCTGCCTCTGGCCCAGCCTGTGCTTCCTGGACAAGGTAACTGTCAACCACAAGGTTAGCACGCATTATGCATTCATTTCCACCTAATATTTTTTGGTTATTCTTTATCTGTACTGCTACAGGTCATAAGAAATGCCAGGCCCTTGTTCTACTATTGAGGGAAATAGAGAAATAACCAGAAAACTAAATGTCAAAAGATTCAAGCAGCTTAACGGGCCAGAGAAGGGAAGACTGGTCTCGGGTTTGTTAAGGGTTAGCGTTATCCTCCCCAGCTGTACCAGAGCAGTCTTCTGAACCAGCAAAGGCCATCAGGCAGGAGGAGGGAAACAGAAGAGGAGACGGGGGCACACAGGTCCTGGAGCTGTTGGAGATGGGACAGGCAGACAAGGGATGGGCCAAGCTACTTCCCACACTGAGCACATTCCAGTTCTCCAAGACCTCTGGCTCTCTTCAGCTGACACTGTACCCTCAACTCCTCTGGGAATGGAGTTTGCAATAAGCCAGGCAGGCACAGGAATACCAGTTCATCACTCTACTCCAGACCCATCCAAGGGACCATCAAAGACGTCTCCAGGGGCCAGACTGTCAAGGTCTATTTCCTGCTGGTTTAGCAATATGAATCCAAGGCTGAGTGCCACTAGGAGTGGTTGCCGCACCCAGGAATCTGAGCAACGAGGTGCCTTGTCCTGCTCTGCCAAGCTTGCCCTCCATCCCAGTGATTTTCCAGGCTCACGTCCTCAAGCCAATGAGATCTTCCTGCCCAGTTAAACTCACTTGTAAAACTTAAAAACAAAACATGTACCAGCCTCCACCCCTCCAAGGTTCTGGGTTAGTCTTGAAATATGTCTAGAGTATAAAACTTCCAACAGTTGAACCCAAGCCCAGACTAAGATAACCATAGTCTAGTATACATAATTATAGATTCTGAAACCTTTGCTTAGAATACTTCTAGAGCTGGGGTTGTAGCTCAGAGGTAGAGTGCTTGCCAGTATGCATAAGGCCCTGGGTTCGAACAGCCATCTAGAGTGCTAGACAGATCCACCCTTAGTAACCCACTAGACCAAAGCAATTGGGTTATTTAACAGCCACGCTGAATTATGGAGCAAGTTTATACTCACATTAGTGTCCCTCTAAGTCCAACTTCCTGATACTAGTTAAAATTCTAAACCCTGAGCCAGGCGTGGTGGCCCTCACCTTTAATCCCAGCACTGAGGAGGCAGAGACAAGAAGGAACTCTGTGAAGATGTGTGAAGCAGGGGAAAGTAGACGGCTCATCTTCAAAACAAAGAGGACTCTGGAGTCCAGGCAAGCGGCCCTAGGAGATGTAATCAACACAGCTCCTTAAAGGAATGAGAAAAGGCCTAGCCAGTAAACTGGGGCGTCTGCTGCACAAATTACTGACAGCCCAAGTTTGAACCTGGAACTCCCACGATACCAAGTTATCTTCTGACCTCCACAAGCACACCTAGACATAAGCACTCACACACACACCTCATACATATATCCAAGAATAAGCAAATAAAAGCATTGTGAAAAGAACGAGAGAGATGAACAAGATGACCACTTGCTGGGTCCCATTAGAAAATCATACCCTCATTTAAGCATGACCTCATCATCATGGGGGGGGGAGCTACCTGTGAGAGAGCAGAAAATATTATAAATGATAAATAAACAAAAAGACAGAAAGGAAACTGTCCAAAGCAAAGGTCCAGGCTAGGGGTGCAGCTCAGCCACAGATGCTTTTGGCTTGGCATGTGCAAGGACCTTGGGGTCAGTGGTCAGCACAAAAAAAAACAAGATGACTGTTTCATAAAACTCATCATTTTTACTCCCCACATTATCAATGTTGCCTCCGTACATGTTATACAGATGTGCAAGTGTTAACACATACCTAAACAGAGAATGTACAAATTTAAATTAACAAATACATAACTTACAATATGAACTCTATAACGAATCCTTTGTATAAATGCAGAAAGGCCTTTAAGGGGAAAAAAGGTATTTATCCTCCCCCGCCCCCCTTCCTTTGAGAAATTTGGTTTTTGTGGGGTTTTTTGAGACAGAGTCTCCCTGTAGCCCTGGCTGGTCTAGAATGGTCTATGTAGCCCAAGCTAGCCTCAGTCTCAGAGATTACCCTGTCTCTGCCTTCCCAGTGCTGGCACTAAAGGCATGCACCACCACACCCAGTCTTGAATCTTTATTTATTTATTTTTTTTTTTTTCTATGAGTTCAGGGCCAGCCTGGTCTACATAGTGAGTTCCAGGACAGGCCAGCGCTATAGGAAGACCTGTCTCAAAGAAACCAAAAATAAATAATTAAATAAATAGAATAAAATAATAAAGCTTAGAGATAGCCCAGGTGAATCTCAAACGGTATATTATAGCTGAGAATTGGCTTTGAGTTGGTGCGTTGATGCGGTGCTGGGGATAGAACCCAGGGCTTCATGAATGCTGGGCAAGCATTCAGAAACTGAGCTGTATCCTCTACTCCTATACCACCCCTCAGATCTCATTCTTTAAATATGCAGATCTTTAAAGGAGTCAGGCATAAACCACATGAATTAGCAGATAAGCTCTAGGGTTGGGGGCCAGTCTGAAGATGTTAATTACCTTTCCAGCTCCTGCAATCACAGACAAAACCTACAAGAGCTCACTTACGTATAAATACTGAAACAAATCTGTTGTAAGCAGAGAGCTTATCTTGAATTCACCTTCCCACTGGAGGTACTCAAGCACTGTCCCCAGTACAGGGAGCCTGGAGAGTGTGTGTGTGTGTGTGTGTGTGTGTAACTGATGAGTCAAGTTTGAGCCCCTCTCTGAATTCTGCCAAGATGTGAGGTCATAGGACACACTGTACCAAGGATCACAATTGACAGTTTGTGAAGGGGCAGAGCCAAGCAGCGTGCACATGCCTCAGGGTGGTGGTGGACTAGTAGATGAGGGTCCAGGATGGAAAATGAGTCCAGATTGGATTTGCAAGACTGGCCATCAAGTTCTCTGACCAGATTCTTATAGGGTTCTGCCCCCACTAGTCCCCTGGGAGGCATGAGATCATTTAATAGATAAAAACCAAGCAATTCAAATTCAAAAGAAATGCAATATTTAACTGCAAAATAGTCAATTTAAAGAGGAAAATCCCTTGTCTATTCTGGTAAGCCAGAGTGATGGGTTATTAAACTGACACAATCAGAAAAAAAATGTCCAGGCATCTACTCATAAATTGATTCTTTTCCAATAAAAACTTATGATTCATGAAGTAAAACAAGCAATTAACCACTAGGTAAATTTTTATATGCTGACGGCTAAAAAAAAAACAAAAACAAAAAACCTTGAATTGACTTTTTCCCTCCGACTGTAATTTAAAATACACGTCAAGTCTGTGGAAACCCACACAGTGAAAATTCTCCCCAACCCCCAATCTCAATCAGAAATGGATTTCCTCAATTCAGTACTTTTGACAACCTCCTTAAAGGGACTTACCTTAAAAGTCTCGGCCACCTCTTTCGGTCCCAAAGGGCATCCATTGCTACAGTCCTTAAAAAAAAAACAGAAAGAAATTTAAACCTCCACTAAGCAAAGCCATCGGGCCATCCCGGGACTTTGGGTCATCAACCCGGCTCACCAGGCTCACCATCGCAGACAGAGAGAGATACCCCGGCGCCCTACACCGGCCCCAACCAGAGACTGCCCTGCCTCCCCACCCAAGCCTGGTCTCTGCTAGCTCAGGGAGGGGCTCTTTAAATTCCAGGTCAGCCCAGGAGCCAAGGTGCAGCCGCAAAGAAACAAGAAGGCAATTGTCTCCCGAAAGTCCCCGAAAGTCCGAGTAAATGGTCTAGACCCAGGGTTTAAGCCATTTATAGAAAATCCCGCGGGCGCGCGCAGCCGCGTGGTCCTGTCAATCACGGACGCACAATGGGCAGGCGAGGCTGCGCGGGGGCCAGACCAGCTCCAACCATTTTCTCCACCCACAGGGTCCCCAGGCGGCCCCCAGCCTCCCTCTTCAGGACAGAGACCCTGAGGTACTGTAGCAGTTTAATAAGAGACGCTCTGGGGACGCGGAGTTGACTAGGGAAAGGCGCAGAGGTTTAGGGAGAGCTGGAGCGGTTTGCTGAGCAGCTGTGCGGGGAGGGGAGAGAGGCCACCAGGCCGCGCAGCCCTCGCCCACCTCCTCCTCCAAGCTCCCCGCGGCCGACGACCCCTGCGTGCCCAGCGGTGACCCCGGCATCCCCGGTGGCGACCCCAGCGATCCCCAAATCCCTGCCGGTCGTGACCCCCCGTCGCCGGTAATGGCCTCTGAACGCCCCCTTCCCCAAGTCCTCAGTGATGACCAGTCCCCAGTCCCCGACTGTGACCCCAGCATCCTCTATTGAGGTCCTGGTGACCACCCCTGGCGTCCCCAGTGGAGACCATCGCCAACGCGGTGACGACCCCTGAGTTTCCCCCACCCCCGAACCCCCGGTAGTGAACCCTGCAGTGACCCCCCTCCCCAGTCCCAGGAACGATCCCCAAGCTCCCTCCAACCAGCATCCCGGTGGTGCCCCCTGAGGTGACCCCCCCAACCCCGGGTGACGACCTCCAATCCTCAGTGTTGACTCCCCAATCCTAGGTGACAATCCTCCAATTCTCAGTGAAGACCCCCCCAATCCCGGATGGCAACTCCCCAGGCCTCAGTGTCGACCCCCCAATTTTAGTGGTGAGCCCCAATCCTGTTTGGTGACCCCCCAATCCCCGGTGGAGACCCCAATCCCGGTGGAGACCCCCAATCCCGGTGGCCCCTCGCAGCTCTCCGCAGAGGTGCCCCTACGGGATGCTGATGGGACCCGCGGGGACCGTGATCTGGGCGTGGGAAGCCGGGGACCCGGGTGCCCCGACCCGCGCTAACCCCGCTCAGTCAGCACGCGGCGTACCTGGCGGGCCCGGGCGGAGCTGGGCGCGCAGGCCATGGCAAGGCTGCGGGGAAGCAGGGCTGCGCGGTGCGGCGACAAGTAGCTGGCGGGGCGGGCGCCAGGAACCTGGGGCTGGAGCATTGGCGGGCGGGCTCGGGAGGCGGGGCGGGGGCCTGCAGCCGGCTCAGGGAGAGACGCAGCCTCTGCAGCATCCTCCGTACCCGAAGCCAGAGCGCGCAGTGGGCGGGCACCCAGGCAGCCTCAGACCTGGGGACTCAGCCGAGCTGCCCGGCAATGCCTGGGACCCCGCTGCGGCAGCACCCACAGCACAGCATCCACGGCACAGCATCCACAGCACAGCACCCACAGCACAGCACCCACAGCACAGAATCCACAGCACAGAATCCACAGCACAGCCGCACCAAAGGCAGGTCGTGCCCCGCAGGGCTGCAGCAGGGGTCTGGCTGTCACCGACCAGCAGCACAGTTGCAAACGTCAGGGGGTGAATCCGGTTTTTACTTGGCTGTGCGTCACCCCGCAGGCAGCCTGAGAAGGGCTGTGCTATTTCCACGCAAACGTCTTCCCGCAGCAAGGTGTAGAAGCCAAACAGAACGTCCCTGCCTGGTGTGCTGGCCTCACACCTGTAACCCGAGCCCTTGAGAGGCCGAGACAGGAGGATTGGAGGTCAGCCTAAACTAGTGAGACCCAGTCTCCAAAAAATAGAGTTCCCAGGTACTCATTCTATCACGATGGTTTTCTGAGGATGGGAAAGAGGCCTTGGACACACTACTCTGTTTAAGCCGGTACCAACGGCCTGAAGCATTTCTTTAAAAATTTATATTGAGATGTGCTTCTGCATCTTTACAGGGGTCCCTTACCGACCCCAGGGTTTCTTACTAAATGTCGGCCTGCAGTGAGGCTCCATCATTTAGTTAATAGCAAGTGGTGACTGGGCTGACTTGATCTTGAATGCTGAATGGCCCATCTGATTTCCAACGCTTGCTGTTCTTCCCCCCACATCAGCTTTGCACCCCTCCCACTGTTTCTATGGCAACACTGGAAAGGGAAGTATTACAATCATCCTTAAAAGTGTAAGAAGAGAGATACCCTGTTGTTGAGGGAAAGCTCTTCCTCCTGTTTGAAAAAAATGGGGTCTGTGCCAGGTGTAGTGGCACACCCTTTAATCCCAGGAGGCAGAGGCAGGCGGATCTCTGTGAGTTCAAGGCCAGCCTGGTCTACATAGTGAGTTCCAGGACAGCTGGGGCTGCAGGGAGACCCTGTCTCAAAAGGTGAAAAAAAAAGGGGGGGGGTCTGAGTTTTGCCTCTGGCACTCCAAAGATTAGAACAGTTCATACTTCCTTCTCCTCTCTTAAAAATTAATCCAGCTGGGCCTATCAATCACCTGGCCAGGAGACCAGGAGGAAGCAGAATGATCCTGTCCCCCTTAATGAGATAAAGCTACATCCCTCCCAGAAACAGCACCCTACGACTGCAGTTACAGGCTGCTAAGCTTGCTTGGTTTTTGAATTCTCAATCAAAAGGTGGAACTTTCCCTTTTTCTTTCTTTTTCCAGCCCCACCTCCACACCCAAACCAAGAGTATGGCTTTCTCTTTCCCTGTCTCCCTCCTCCCAGCACCTACTGGGATTTACAGCTTGCCTGCCCTGTTGTTTTTCTCTAAAACTAGTAAAATCGTACTCCAGGTTCCTTCTGAATCTATTTCTGTTTGTTTGGACCCGGGGAGGGAGTGCTGTTTGGATGGGATTTTTGTTTGTTTGTTCTGAGACAGGTTCTCATTATTGTAGTAGCCCCAGCAGGAAGGCCTGGAACTCCCTCTGTAGACCAGGTCTTGAACTCATAAAGCTCTGCCTGCCTCTGCCTCCTGAGTGCTGGGATTAAACGTTCAGGCCACCACACCAGGGCAGAGTCTATTTTTAAATTCTTTTATCAATGAGAGTAAGAACCGATCAAAGGGAGTCTCACTTTGCCCAGAACACTATAGGCAGAAGCACTCAAATTTTACCAGCTTAAGATGTTCCCTTCCTCCTCTCCTCCCTCCCCAACTTCTAGCCCTCCCCCTCTCCCTCCCTCCTTTTTCTTAGGAAAACACTGGGTGGGGTCCCAAGCTCCAAAAACATAGCAGTTCAGAAGGGTACAGTGGCTATACATGGTAATACTTCATGGACACCCTGAATCACAAAATAAATTAAGGGGTTTTTTTTTTGGTTTTTTTGAGACAGGGTCTCCCTGTAGCCCCAGCTGTCCTGGAACTCACTATGTAAACCAGGCTGGCCTTGAACTCACAGAAATAAGGTTTTTTATGCATGAAAAGTAAATCTTAGGTCATCCAACCAAGGCTTAAGAATAAGAATTCCTAAGGACCCCATAAAGATGCTCCAATACTGTGTCTCAATATAAAAAAGAAAACAAGGGGCAGGAGAGATGCTCAGTGGCTAAGAGCACTGGCTTCTCTTGCAGAGGATGGGTTCGGTTCCCAACACCACATGGCGGCTAACAACCTTCTGAAACTCCAGTTCCAGGGGATCTGGCACCTCTTCTGGCCTCTTCATGCATTGCACAACACAGGTCCACTTACATCCAGAAAAAAAAACACTCATACACATTAAACTTAAAAAATTTTAAAACCTCTTACGCCTTTAATCCCAGCACTTGGGAGGCAGAGGCAGGCAGATCTCCATGAGTTCAAGGCCAGCCTGGTCTAAATAGTGAGTTCCAGGTCAGCTGGGGCTACAGGGAGAAAGACAAAAAAAAAAAATTAAAGTCTCTCACATTTTGCTGGGCACGCCTTTAATCCCAGCACCTGAGAGGCAGAGGCAGGTGGATCTCTGTGAAACCAAGGCCAGCCTGGTCTACATAGGGAGTTCCAGGTGGGCTGGGACTGCAGGCTGCAAGGAGACCTTGTCTCAAAGGACCAAGAAGGAGAAGTGTCTGCATTGAAGGAGCAGCAGACTGAAGATAAACACCACAAAGACATACCGAATAGACATTTCTCCTATTCGGGGTTTTCCGTGTCTTTTAATCTGTTTTTAACTTCTCTTTCAAAAAAACCATTATGTATGCATGCATTTCTGTGTGCATGTTTGCATATGCATGCACCATGGTACACATAGAAGTCAGAGGTGGCTCAGCAGGTAAGGCCATTTGTCTCCTTCCACTATAGACTTTGGAGGCCAAATTCAGATCAGCCTTGTGCAGTGAGCATCTTTACCCATCCTCAAGGCACTCCTGCCACCCCCCACCTTTTTTTTTTTAAACCAGGTCTCCTGTATCTCAAACATACTATGTAGCTAAGATGCCATGTGCTAGCACACCTGGTTTAATGCCGTGCTGAGGACCAAACAGATGGCTTTGTGCAAAGCACTTTACAAACCAAGCTACATCCCTGGGACAAACATTTCTCAAAAGATGACACATAAACAGACAACAAGAATATGAATATCACTGATAATCATAAACTACATGTTCAAAGCCACAACATGATATCACCTCATCCCAATAAGAATGAGCCGTGCTGACTGAGAACTGCACACACAAGCAAAACCAGTCCCGGCTGCTTGCTTGATATCTAACACACACACACACGCACACACACGCACACACACGCACACACACACACGTTATATTGTGGCAGTGTGAGATGGCACATTGTGGTGATGCCTGAACTCTCGGCATCCATTTTAACCAAGAATGGAACCAGAGCTGCTCTGAGAATCTGTTCCTTCAGCTGCCTCCCAGAACTGTGCTCTCAAAGGCCCTTGCTATTGTTTATTGAAATTGTACATTCAACCTGAAATGAAGAAGGGAAAAAAAAAGGTCGTCTGCAAAAGCAGCCAGTGCTTCCAACCACTGAGCCATCTCTCCAGCCCCATGTGTTGAACTTTTTATGTTGGTGCTGGAAACTCATGAAACACAGCAGAACAAGGGGTAGACAGAAAACTAGTGCATCCCTCAACTCTCACCCGTGAAGCTTCCTTATACCACAGAGTGCAATACACACAGAAGGCCACAACTGGCCAAGTTTTAAAGAATAAGAGACTGTAGACTGTGTGTCCCTGGATAGAACCCATATATTGAACCTTACCCACCCATGACTCAAAACCATTGTGGAAGAAAGATAGTAAGAGCCAGGGTTGGTTCATGAACACAGGGAAGCAGAGGCTTACAGGACACCGTAAGGTTGTACATGTAAACTTGTGGCAATGGTGGCATCAAGCACAGGACCCATGCCAACTCTATTAAACAAGGGCTGGAAGGGGAGGACAGAAATAGGTGGCAGGCTGACCCTAGACTGAGAACTATTGGAGACTGATTGCTGTTGGGGGAGGGAGACTATGACATATAAGATCACTGAATGGGCTGAACAGACTCCAGTGGACATGTTTACATTGAAGGACATTCGGGTACAAATGCCTGAATGAATAGGACTTAACATGTATGGCAGGGAGGACAGAAATAGGTGGCAGGCTGACCCTAGACTGAGAACTATTGGAGAGTGTTTGCTGCTGGGGGAGGGAGACTATGACATATAAGATCACTGGATGGGCTGAACAGACTCCAGTGGACATGTTTACATTGAAGGACATTTGGGTACAAATGCCTGAATGAATAGGACTTAACATGTATGGCAGAACACGTGAGGGTTGGTGGGAGGATGGGGGAGGCAGGGATGGGGGAGGGGAGGTCTAAATTTGATTAAGAACTGTTGTATGAAATTACAAAGGCTCAATAAAAATCTGTAATAAAAAATAAATAACAAATATTTTTAAATATAAAAATGATTTCTCTTCCTGTGCATTTTTCTTTTAAAAATCTCAAAGTCCAGGTTGTCCATTTTGAAACTGTGTTTCATCAGTTATCCAGTCCTAATTCATCTGTTTCATGCTCATTTAAATTCTTTTTTTATTTTATTTTATTATTTTTATTTTTTGTGTAAGAGTGTATCAACTGCATGTATGTAAGTGCATCTGTGTCATGCAGTGCCTGGGGAAGTCAGAAGAGGGCATCGGATTCCCTTGGAAATGGGGTTTCAGACTGATTGTCAGCCACCATGTAGGTGCTGGGAATGGAACCTGGGTCCTCTGCAAGAGCAGTCAGTGCTTTTAACCCCTGAGCCATCTCTCCAGTCCCACTGCCTGCTATTTTCATGGCTGTGTCCACAGGCCAAGACTTCCCAATCAGTAGCAAGAGCCCATCTCTCACGAACACAGAAGAATCCACCTAAGCCATGAATGATGTATTGACCATGGCAAAGCACAGGACTAAGGGCTCGGTGAGCATCCCACCATCCTACAGTGCACCTTCAGCCATCCAGACAGGACGTGTTAACTGCCTTAGAAAGTGCCCATTCACCCCACAAACAAGGCTACACTGGTAAGAAGTGCCACCAGAGCGAGAGGAGCCACTGGTAAGGGATGGCAATGGACTCAGAAAAGCCTGGCAATACTTTCCAGGGGGCCTGTTTCCCCCAGGCAGAGAACTGGAGGTTTAAATGTCTGCTGAAGAAAGACGGGGTGAAGACCACTGGCACTCGTGGTCTGTTCTTCCTGAGTGTAGACGCAGCGTGATCAGCTGCATCAGGCTCCGGCTGCCAAAACTTCCCCACCATGAGGAACACGGCCCTCAAACTGTGAGTGAAAATAAAGCCTTTTCCCCTTAAGTTGCCTGGTTTTTTGTCGATGTCTTTTTGAGACAGGCTCTCACTATATAGAAGAGGCTACTCTTTTTTTGTTTCTTTGTTTGTTTGTTTGTTTGTTTGAGACAGGGTCTCCTTGTAACCACAGCTGTCCTAGAACTCGCTATGCAGACCAGGTTTTCCTAGAACTCACAGAGATCTGCCTGCCTCTGCCCCCCCCCCCCCAGCCACTACACCTGGCTAAGTTTTTTAAAAAGAAAACATTAGGCTAAAGACATGGCTCAGTGGGTAAGAACACTTGTTCTTCCAAAGGACCCAGGTTTGATTCCCAGCACCCACATTGGGCAGCTAACAACCACTGGTTAACTCCAGTTCCAGGACATCTGGTACCCTCTTCTGGCTTCCACACACATTGTATACATGGGTGCACTCACATATATTCAAAATACTCATACACATAAAATAAAAATAATAAAAGAAAAAATGTAATTATGAGTGTGTGTCTGTGTTTGGGTGCACGCACATGAGTACAGTGCCCTCGGAGGCCAGAAGAGGGTGTCAGGAGTTAAAAGGAGCTGTGAACCACCTGATGTAGATTCTGGGAACCAAACTCAGGTCTTCTGGAAGACCAGTGCATGTTTTTAATCACTGAGCCATCTTTCCAGCCACGTTAAGATGCCTTTGTGAGGGTACTTGTTTAATGAGACTGTTCCCCATAGGTTCCAAGTATTTGGACATTTTGTCCCCAGTTGATGGTGCTGTTTTGGGAGATGTTAGAAGATGTGGCCATGCTAGAGGAAGCACGTCACTGGGGGTGTGTGTAGAGAGTTCTTAAGCCTCGCCACCAGATCCCAGTTCTTCTCTGTTTCCGGTGCCTGCCTGAAATTGTGATTGCTCAGTTTTCCGCCACACCTCCCTGCCATGATGGACTCTTGCCCCTCTGGAACTGTAAGCTCAAATAAACTTTCTTCTATAAGTTGCTCTGGCAGTTTTTTTTTTTTTTGTCACAACAACAGAAAAGTGACTAATACTGTATTTTATCATAGCCACAGGATATGCATGTTCTCACGCCTAAAAGGATTCAAGAAAAGCAGACCTCCTAATACGGACAGTGAGCAGTGGTTATCAGAGACCTCTGCGAATACTAAGTGGAGAAAAAACAGGGAAATATATTGATTGAGGTCCTGGAAGTCAAAACCAGGGCATGGCACATGCTAGGCTGGCACTGTAACACAGAGCTGTCTGTCCACTACACAGAGGGAGGAGTGCTGATCAAGGGATGCTAAGTTACCCAGAAGTTAGATAGGAGCAAGAACTTGTGATAAGCTGTCACGCACTAGGGTATCTATTGGTAGCATGCTGGAAGGATTGGAGGGGCTTCACAATAACAATGGCAGATGCTTAAGAAAACAAATGGGGGAGCTGAAGAGATGGCTCAGTGGTTAAGGGCACTGGCTACTCTTGCAGAGGACCCGGGTTCTATTCCCAGCACCCAGAAGGCCGCTAACAACCATCCATAACTCCAGTTCCAGGGGATGCTCTCTTTTGACCTCCGAAGGCATTACATGACATGGGTACAATTACACACATGCAGGCATACAGTCATACACATTTTAAAAAATGAAAATAAAAATTAAAAAAAAAGAAAACAAATGGGCTCAGCCTGACGGTAATCATGTAAGACACAAACTACAGAAACTTCACATGAAGCCTCATTAACACATGCACTTTGTA
>NW_008340972.1:458911-463285 GCF_000622305.1 Nannospalax galili | reverse complement strand
CGAATAGAACAAACCAGAGACACTGCCTATTGCCATAGTAAGAAGAGATCATTTAACGGTTGTGTTTGTTTGTGACAGGGTGTTCTTGTCTCTGTCATTGTGATAAGCATCATGACCAAAAGCAATTTGAGGAGGAAAGAGATTACTTACAGTCCTTCACCAAGGGACACCAAACCAGGAGCTCAGGGCAGGAACCTGGAGGCAGGAATTGACGCAGAGACCTCAGAGGAATGCTGCTTACCGGATTACTCCCAGACACATGGTCAGCTCCCTTCCTTATATAGCCCAAGACCACCTGAGAACAAACCAGAGACACTGCCTATTGCCATAGTAAGAAGAGATCATTTAACGGTTGTGTTTGTTTGTGACAGGGTGTTCTTGTCTCTGTCGTTGTGATAAGCATCATGACCAAAAGCAATTTGAGGAGGAAAGAGATTACTTACAGTCCTTCACCAAGGGACGCCAAACCAGGAGCTCAGGGCAGGAACCTAGAGGCAGGAATTGACGCAGAGACCTCAGAGGAACGCTGCTTACTGGATTACTCCCAGACACATGGTCAGCTCCCTTCCTTATATAGCCCAAGCCCACCTGCCCTGGGATGGTACCACCCCACAGTTGGTTGAGCCCTCCTACATCCATTAGCAATCAAGAAAACGCCTTACAGATGTGGCCACAGGCCAATCTGATGGAGGAAATTCCTCAACTGAGGGTCTCCCTTCCCAGGTGTGTCTAGTTTTGTGTCAAGTTGTCAAAAACTAACTGTGACACAGTGTCACATAGCCCAGGCTGGCCCTCAACTCTAGGTAGCCAAGGATGACCTTGAACTCCTGATCTCTTGCCTCTATTCCCAAGTGCTGGGATTATAAGTACACACTACCACACCCGGTTTATGCCATGCTAGAGATCGAATCCAGGGCCTTGTACACGCTAGGCAAGTACTCAACCAACTGAGCTATGTCCCCAACCCACCTAAACAGTTTTCAATTGACTTTAACCTTGAGGCAAATAAAATCACAGAAAGGTTAACAAATAAGTAGAGACTGCTGTGTCTGAGCTCCAGTTTGGAGACTGTAGAACTGAGTGGAGAGAAATGGGCTTCTGAGGAAGCTGTTACGGAACACCCACAGCAGATGATCCTGTAAATGAATGGGACTAGGCTGGCGTAGAAGGAAGAGAGGGACAGCACGGAACAGCTATTTCCTCCGAACTGAAGCGCTCCGTTCTGGAAGGAAGCTCCTAAAGGCACAGAAAGAAACCAGAAATCAAGAGTCTAAATTTCTAAACGCACAAGATTTCAAAGGTCTGGAGCTGGAGAGATGGCTCAGTGGTTAGGAGGCCATACTGCCCTTCCAGGGGCCTGAGTTCAGGTCCCAGCACCCACATGGGATGGTTCAGAACGCCTGTAACTTCAGCTTCAGGGAAGCTGGTACCCTCTTCTGGCTTCTGCAGGCACCTGTATGCGCATGTGCACACACACACACATACACAGAGGCGATTTTCTCTTTTAAAAAACTATTATTTGTGTGTGTGTGTCTGTGTGTCTGTGTGTGTCTGTGAGAGTGTATTGCCTGCATGTGTGTAAGTGCACCCATGTTGTGCAATGCCCTAGGAGGTCAGAAGAGGGCATTAGATCCCCTGGAACTGGAGTTACCACATGGATGCTGGGAATTGAACCCAGGTCCTCTGCAAGAGCAGCCAGTGCTCTTAACCACTGAGCCATCTGCCCAGCCTGGGAAAGGAGATTTTTCTAACAGACTTCCAGTAAGTTGTGTAGAGGCCTTCAGGGACACAGGTCTCCTGAGTCATCACCCTCCAGGACAGGCTTTTCAGTGATGCTGCTGCCTATGAGTCACACACATTCCTGTAAGTAACCCCAATAAACTCAATCACTAAACTGGACTTGGGTAGAATCTTTCATGGCCTGTGAGATAAATGGACATTTGTTAATATTTCCCCCAAGGAAAAGTCATACAACAGAAAGAAACAGCCAGATTTCAGCAAGGTTTACACAGAGTGAACAGGAGGAAGGACAGGGGAGACATGCCCAGGAGAGCACTAGAGGTGATGTTCACTAAAAACTACGGAATTCGCAAGATGCTCTCTTTTTAGGGGGTGAGCAGAGTCCGGATGGGGTTCGCTGAATTCTGAGGAGTCCCTCAGACTGGCTTCCTAATGGTCAGATGACAGGTCTAGATGAAAGGTAAATATCTACTACAACATTAGCAAATGAGAAGCAAGTGCCTCAGTTTTCCCGTCAATAAAGAGGGACGACAGCAGTACTTTACATTTAGCAACTGGGACACGTGCTTGTAACCTACTGAAAATGTGTGATGGCGAATCTTGGTTATCAACTTGACTAGATCTGGAATTAACTGAAATGAGGGAGACTTTCTTGATCAGATTATTTGAAGCCAGAAGACCCATCCTAAATGTAGGCATTACCTTCCGTTAGCAGAAGGGAGCTCTGGCTTTTTGCCTGCTTGCCTTCTCTCTCGTTGGTGAGTTCATCTTGGTGCTGTGGCTCTCCTCTACTGACAGTAGAAGAAACTTCAGATTCCAGTGTAGACCGAAGACTAGCAGACCTCCGGGAATCCCCAGGCTTTCCGCACCAGGCTGGCAGTGCAGAGACATCCAGCTTCAGGACTGAGCAACTTCCAGAGTCTCAGCCTCTCCAGTGTGGTTCAGCCATTGTTGGACTACACAGACTCTATGTTGTAAGCCAATCTAATAAATCCCCATATGTTTATCTATATGCACGAATATATTTATCTATACATATACACATTTATCAGTTCCATTCCTTTAGAGAACCCTGACTAATACAATATGGAATTGATTTAGACCCAACATCTATCAGTATTTATTTATTTATTATTTATTTATTTATAGGCAGATTCTCATGTACCCAGGCTGGCCTCAAACTCCCTATGAACCCAATGAGGACCTTGAACTCCTGACCCTCCTGCCTAGTGCTGGAATTACAAGCACATATCACCACACCCAGTGACAACTATTATGTCTTAAAGCTCTACATATGTAATGATCCTTTAACTTGGTTTGCACACATTTTCTGTTAAGGGCCAAGCAGCAAACATTTTAAGCTTTCAGGAACATAATGATCCTTTGCTGTGGCTGCTCAGATCAGCCACCATCCACCCAAACCAGCTGTAGACCATGTGTAAAAGGATGTGTATGGTACTGACCTGTAATATATTTGCAAGCAGGTCCAGGTAGCACGTGTCTGTAATCTCTGCATTCAGGAGGCAGAGGCAGGACGATCACCCACAAGCTCTAAGCCATTCTGGTCTACACCACAGCAAGGCTCTGATTCAAGACCTTGGCCAGATGGCTCAGGGGGTAAAGGCCCCTGCCACCAAGCCTGACGACTTGTTTGGTTCCTGGAACAGGCATGGCAGAGGGGAGATGTGACTCCCCGAGTTGTGCTCTGAGCTCCACACATGGGTTAAACGTGACATGGAAGTAGAAGGGATTATTTGGGAAGGAAAAGGCTGTCAGGGGGCAGAGGTAAGGGGGGTGATGGACGGGGCTGGAGAGGCTCAGCAGTTAACAGCTGCTCTTGCAGAGGACCCAGGTTCCAGTCCCAGCACCTACATGGCAGCTAACAGCCATCAGTAACTCCAGTTCCAGGGGAATTTGACACCCTCTTCTGACCTCTGAGGGCACTGCATGACACAAGTGCACTTACATACATGCAGGCAATACACTCATACACATAAAAAATAATACATTTTTTAAATGAAATGGAGATCTTTTTTAAAGGTTAAAAACTCATTCAATTTTATGCCTTACAGGGCTTATACTGCGTTCAATATTGTATAACTGTATTAAGTCAACAACAAACCTAAAAATTTTATAGCCACTTTTGAAAGAGCTGTAGCTTTGCTCTGGAAACTGTTTTGAGCATATTAAAGCTGTAATGATATGCTTCTTCTAAAAAAATTAAAAAATATTTTTTAAAAACATGAAACAGCATATCTTGAAATGGAGATCTTTTTTAAAGGTTAAAAACTCATTCAACTTTATGTCTTACAGGGCTTATGTTGAGTTCAGTATTGTATAACTGTGTTAATTCAACTGTGAACCTAGAAACTTGCAGCCACTTGTGAAACAGATGTACTCTTGACCTGGAGTGTGTTACTGAATATGTTAAATCTGTAGTGAAATGCTTCTTCTAATCATGTAGTTATTAGAAATTTAAAAAATAATGATTAAAAAATAATAATAATTAGTAAATGTGAAAAACATTACTATTGAAATCTACTTGATGACTTTATATCCATGCTCAGATGCCAAGGAGCTCAGAAAGTAACTGACTGTGACTAGTAATAATCAGATATATAGAGACTAGAAATG
>NW_008340972.1:455361-458846 GCF_000622305.1 Nannospalax galili | reverse complement strand
GGGCAGCTGGATACAGAGCTGTGTTAATCAAAACAACATGCAAGTCTAACATATGATTATTTAGTTATTTATGAAAGTGACCTCATATACAATAAATCATACATAAAAAGGGGGATAAAATAAAATGGCTCCCTCAGCTTGCCACAAGAGCCTAAGGACCTGAGTTTGGACTCCGTCACCTACGTGAGTGCGAAACAGAGGATCAAACCTATCATATGTTGGAGAGTGTAACTGACACACTAAGTCTAGTACCTTACCAACTGAGCTGTCCCCCAGCTGTTACGTCCCTGTCCTCACCTCAGAATGTTCCAGAATACACGTAATAAGAACTGGAACTCAATGGGCTCTGCCACGAAAACTGAGACAAATGTTCTTGGTCTCTGCGGAGTGCGAAACAGAGAATCAAGCCTATCATATGTTGGAGAGTGTAACTGACACACTAAGTCAAGTACCTTACCAACTGAGCTGTCCCCCAGCCCTTACGTCCCTGTCCTCACCTCAGAATGTTCCAGAATACACGTAATAAGAACTGGAAGTCAATGAGCTCTGCCACGAAAACTGAGACAAATGTTCTTGGTCTCTGCATTGCTGACCTTTCCTTTCTGATTTTATCCTTCCAATTGTTTTCTTTCTGTTCACTTGGCTTTCTTGCACAAATCTCTTAAATCCAGTGGTCCCTTTTGCAACAACAGTCAATTGACCCTCCATGAGCTAATCTGTAAATCTCCTCACATCAGCTCCCTTAGACTGCCACATCAATCCCGCTGGGAGAGAGGCTCACAGGTGACCCCATCCCCAGGAGCAGCTATGAGTTTCCTCTTCCCTTGGGACACTGCAATATTTGTCACAGGACGGCCACGAGACAGATGGAGCACATGTCAATCCACGAGAGTCAAACAGAAGTACAATCCATCTTTTCCCGTGTCAGAGGGGGAAATGAATGTAAGAGCTCTTTCGAACTCCAGGCTCCACTTGGAAAGGCGCTGTGCTGGAGGACGAACGACAGACTCTGAGATGGCCCACAGGTCTCTGAGCTCCCCGAGCTCCCCCAACCCACTATCCCATTTCTAATTTCCCTTTACACACTGAGGTATCCTTAGCCTGGAAAATGTCCAGGCTATCTTCAAGTTCCGTCAAAGGCGAGACAGATGGACAGAGAGACAGTGACTAAGTGGAGATTATAGAGATTTCAGTGTTTGTAAACACTTAAGCTCATAACTTTGTATTTTACAGAAATAGACTAACATACCCAGTTCTGAGAGGGATTAATCCTAATTAAATGAGACTTTGAGAAAAGAGCCAGATATTATTTCCTCTGGGCTTTAGAGAAGGTTTTCCTTACACCAGCACATAGGTAAGTACATTGCTTTTAAAAAAAATCACGTTATAGGGGCTGGAGAGATGGCTCAGGGGGTTAAAACACTTGCTGTTCTTCCAGAAGACCCGGGTTCGAATCCCAGCACCCACATGGCAGCTAACAACTGTCCATAACTCCAGTTCTTGGGGACCCGACCCGACATCCTCTTCTGGACTCCAAAGGCTTTGCACAACACGGGTGCACTTACCTACACGCAGGCCATACACTTATACACAAAAATTAAAAATAATAAAATATGATTTTAAAAAAAGAATTCACGCTATTTCTGAGTGTGGTGGCACATGCCTTTAGTCCCAGTTCTTGGGAGGCAGAGGAAGGATTTCTTTGAGATCAAGGCCAGCCTGGTCTACAGGCAGACCCCGTCTCAAAAACACTGAAAAAAAAAGGGTGTATAAGAAAGAATTCAGACTAGACTCTTCTCAGGCCACCATCCCCACAGCTCACTCACAGATACCCACAGGTACCTACTGAGACACTGTGAGTCACTGACTAACAGACTTCTGGGTGCCCAGATCTCTCAGCTGGGGAAATGAGTTTACATCAGAGCGAGGATTAGTGGCCACACATCCTGCTCCCCAACCCCTGCCTAGGAACCCAAGAACCTGGCTACAGCTTGTGCTATGAAACTACCTTCATCCTCAGAGACCTGCCACACTGGCCCCAATTCCTCTTCAGACCCTGGCCATGCTGTCTGTCTCTACAGCCTAAACTGTCCTCAAAGCCCCCACTGTCCTGTAGTCTGTCTGTCTGTCTGTCTGTGGTGGTAACTCGTCTCATCAACTCCTTACCCTACCCCCCAAAATTCATCCCCAATACCATGGTGATATGCTGGCCCTCTTCAGAGAATGGAAAAGCCAAAGTCTTTAAACAAATGGTCCCAGCCCTGCTGTGTCTGGCAGTCAGGATGGAGTCTGACTCTCAGGAGCACACAACTACTCTCTCCTCTTTCACCCGGAGTGGGAGGGAGGTCTCCATTAAACAAAGCCAGGAAGACAGGCAGGGGATTTATGGTGGTTTGATTAGAGGCGGGTGTAGGGACACAGTAATTGAAGCTATTCATTTCTTTATGCCCTAGCAATTTTTGCAGCTTATGGGACAGACCACTTGGAACACATGAAAGGCAAGCTTTCCATTCTTAAAGAGAACGAAAGCGTTTGTGTAGGGAGAGGTGAGGGAAACACTGGCCAGGTGCCACCTCCCTCAGAGGTCTGAGGCCAGGAGAGGCTTAGGAAGGAGCCAAAGAAAGGTTGCTAAGGACAAGGCATTGGCTGGTGAGATGGCTCAGTGGGTAAGGAAACTTCCCACCATGCCTGACAACCTAAGCTTGAGCCCCAGAATCCATAATGGTGGAAGGAGAGAACTGACTCCCACAAATTGTCCTCTGAATTCCACATGTGCACTATAACACACACACACACACACACACACACACACACACACAAATAATAAATAAGTGTAAAATAAAATCACATTTTAAATAATTTAAATAGGGCTGGAGAATGGAATCAGCAGTTAAGAGCACTGGCTGCTCTTACGGAGGACCCAGGTTTGATTCCCAATATCCACATGGCAGCTAACAACCATCTGTAACTCCAGTTCCAGGGTATCCAAGGAGTTTTGACCTCCAAGGGCTTTGCACATCGTGGGTTCACTTACACACATGCAGGCAATACACTCATACATGTAAAATAAAAAATCAATAACTTAAATGGCTTTGTTTCTGTTTTGTTTTATTATGTTTTGAAACAGCATCTCACTCTGCAGCTCTGGCCAGCCTGGAATTCACTGTCGACTACACTGACCTCCAACCTGTGACATCCCATCTGCCTCTCCCTCTGCCTCCCTATATGGCTGTGGTTACAGCCATATGCACCGTCATGGCCGCCCAATTGCCTTTATTTTCTCTTCTAGAATAGACAGCACTGTATTCCATATATTCATCTATTTTATTCTTTTTAGTGCTAGTCATGAATCCAGTGTCTTGAGCTTGTCATGCAAAGGCTCTACTTTTGGGGTTGGAGAGCTGGCTCAGCAGTTAAGAGCACAGACTGTTCTTGCAGAAGACTCAGGTTTGAATCCCAGCACCCACATGGCAGTTAACAACTGT
>NW_008340972.1:445798-454714 GCF_000622305.1 Nannospalax galili | reverse complement strand
ACATACAACATGTGGTGACTCCTGGTAAGATCCGAGCCTATGTTAGTTATAATTTTTATAGTGGAGATTCATACTGAGATTGCAACTCTTTTTATTCTATGTGTATGAGTATTTTATCTGCATGTGTGTAAGTGCACCATGTGAGCGCAAATGCGCTCACAGGCCAGAAGAGGGCGTCAGATCCCCTGGAACTGGAGTTAAGGACCATTGTCAGTCACCATGTGGGTGCTGGTAACCAAACCTGCCAGTCTTTACAAGAACAGCTAGTGCTCTTAACCCCTGAGCATCTTTCCAGCCCCAACTCTGTCTTTTCATTTGTTGTTAGTGTTTAGTTTTTCTGAGACAAGGCTAGCCTTGAGTTGGCTCCTCCTGCCTTACTTCCAGAGTGCTAGGATTACAGTTGTGCTCTACCACACCCTGGCAAGTGTTAAGTTCCTGTGACATGATTTGTCATTTGTGGAACTTGAGTTGTGTATCATTTCAGGGAGAAGAAAAGAACTACAGGATCTGAACTCTACACACCCAGTCTGTGGCCTGGCTTAATGAAAGGCTTACAGCAGGGCTAGAAGCAGTACTTGACCTGACACAACCCACAAGTGTTCTTGGCAAACCCAACACTCTGTGAGGTCAAGGCCTTACCGTTTGTCTGAGCAGGCCACTGGCTTGTGAGCCTTTCCACAAAGGACTGGAGCCACACACAGAAAGACCAATTTCCTCCTGAGTTTCCTTAAGGTTTCAGATCTAGTTCATCCTCCAGGGGTTAAAACTTACTTCCTGGGAAGCTGGTTAGCTTCCTTCTGCACTTTTAAAGCTGCGTGTGAGAGACAGCTGGTTCTCACCACTGACAACAACATACATTTTTACCCCTATGAGTACTCGATGTAGGACAGTCCCAGTTAGAAAGTTAAATCAAGAGTCCTTGTGTGTGTGTGTGTGTGTGTGTGTGTGAGAGAGAGAGAGAGAGAGAGAGAGAGAGAGAGAGAGAGAGTCTCACTATGTGTCCTTGACTGGCCTGGAACTCTCTATGTAGACGAGGCTGACCTCTAACTCACAGAGCCACCTGCCTCTGCCTCTAGAGCACTAGGATTAAAGGCGTGCACCACCATGTATGGTGAATCAGGGTCTTTACTATACAAAAAACTGCTACAGATGATTGTGAGTTTGCTGATGTTGTCATTGTTAATTTGGTTTTGTTGGTTTGTGGCAGAGTATCCTGGAGCCCAGGCTGGCCTTGAACAACTTATGTAGCAGAGGATAGCCTTGAATTTCTGATCCCCCACCTCTACCTCAGGAATGCTGAGATTCCTGGCATGTGCCACTACAACCAGCTCACAGATGACTTTTAAGAAGTAATTCTCGGGGCTGGAGAGATGGCTCAACAGTTAAGAGCACTGGCTGCTCTTGCAAAGGACCCAGGGTCAATTCCCAGCACCCATGTGGGGGCTAACACAGTCTCTAACTCCACCTCCAGGGGATTCTACACCCTCTTCTGATCTCCAAGGCATTGTACAACACAGGTACACTTACACACATGCAGGTAATACACTCAAAACACATCAAATAAAAACAATAAATACAGCCAGGCGTGGTGGCACACACCTTTGGTCCCAGCACTTGGGAGGCACAGGCAGGCAGATCTCTGCAAGTTCAAGGACAGCCTGGCCTACATAGCGAGTTCCAGGCCAGCTAGGGCCATAAGAAGACCCTGTCTCAATAAGATTAATAATAAAAAATAAAAATATTTTAAAAAGAAGTCAATCGCAAGGCTTGAGATGTAACTCGGTTGGTGGCGGACATAACACACACAAAGCCGTGGGATCAATCCCCAGCACCAGATTACTTCATGTGGTGATGTACACTTGTAATCTATTACCACTTTCAAAAAATAAAGCCCAAAGACACAAGAGGTTGTAGGGGCGAGTGCAAACACAGCAGCAAGTTTTTTCTAAGACTGCGAGGGAAACTCCTGCTGGAGGGGCTCCAAGGGAGGAAGTCACTCAAGCAGCAGCTTTGGGGGCAATAAGACAGTGTTAAAGGAAAATGGTTTGGGGTACAAGCTGACTAGATCGGGCTCTTGGCCCTATCACCGCATTCACTGTGTTCCAGGAAGCAGGACTATTTGTGAAAGGGGTATTGTACAGAAGGTCGGGCTGTCTCTGTCTAGGTCCCCTCTGCCCCGTCTCAACCCCTCACAGCCAGTGACGGAAACTGCTGTTAAGGGTTTGGGGATAATGATTGCTTGAACTACTTTTGGCTGAGATGCAGTTTAGAAAAATGAGAGCAGTCAGGACCCCGGGAGGTAGCTAGAGGGTCAGGTAGAATGATCATCTCTAATTCCTGGTTAGACCACGTGGGGCTTAAGACTCACGGCAGAACACAAAATGAACTAGAGTAAACGAACGGCAAATTAAAATCAACCAAATCTGAATAGCTATAAAATATGGGCATGACCAGAATCCAATCCATTCCCCACTTCCAGGATTTGACCGAGCCCCTACCCCCAAGCCCGATTCTTTCTGCAGCCCCTTTTTAATGCTATCTTTGATTTTAGACAGAGATTCCTCCACTGTAGAGGTAGTTTACCCAAAGGCAACAGGTCTCATTTATAGAGGGGGCCTAGTCCACCTGCTTCTTCAATGAGAAAGTCCAAGGCACACCAGTTTCAAAGGACCACGGTGGTTAAAGAACTGAGGTTCTGTTGTCGAGGTTCAATGGCTTGAAGGGTAGAAGCCTTGGAGGACTGTGGGATACAGAAGTCATCCTTGGAGCAGAGAGGATCCAGCGTTCAGGACTTTAAACACGGATACTAAGTCCAGGAGTCAATCCCAGAGACCCTGACTACAGACAGGGTGGAAATATCAACCATGTGGGGTCCTTCCCAGGTGCTCTGAGGAGGAACTACAGTCAGACCAACTGCAGGACACTCAAGCAGTCGGTTCACACCACCCTCTGTGAGCCTGCCAGTGAGTTCCACAGCAGCTACCGTGCAGGGCTTGCTAACGACCTTCACAGGGTCAGACACTTGCACAGTGAGAAGTCTGCAAGTGGCTACTTAATGCACTCAGTCATCAAGTCAGCATCCCAAGGCAAAGACAAAGGGACAGCCTCCTCCTTGGCTGTAAGTCACACTGTCTGCTGCGTCTCAGTTTTACACGTCTGGAAGCAAGCGACAAACATAATCTCCATAGATAGAGACCAGGATGTCAACAAGGTCGGGAGGGAGAGTGAGCACAGGCTGAACAGCATGGGGTGGCGGGGAGTGACGAACACAGCAGTGGCCAGGGTGGTGGTGACCAGCCCTCCTTTCCCGCAGCTGAGGGAGGGTCAGAGAACCTCCTGCCACCTCCAATTTGGAGGTTGGCACAGAAATGACCTCAGCGAAGGGCAGGAGATGCAGGAACATCTAGGGGAGGTGAGGGAAGGGCACTGATACTGGACTGCCAAGAACACAGCGAACAGATGTGGGAGAAGGTTCTAGGGTAAGTGAGGGAATGAACTACTGAGTCCCAGGTAGCCTATGGATGAATCTGGTTGATCGGGAGAAAGCACCAGGACACAGATAAAACTCCATCGGAATAGTTTATTAGCAAAGGAACACATGGGACAGACTCCCTTCCAGGCAGGGAACATGTCTGCCCTGGGTCGTGAGCTGGGGTCTTTTATAGGGGGAGGCTTCTGCTTCCCACAGAAGGTGGGAAGATATATTTTTTTTAAAGTTAGGCAGGGGGAAGCAGGAGAGCTTGTTAAAACCTGTCCTCTTTAGAGATCAAAGAGGACGCCTGCTGTGTTGGCCAAACAGTGGAGAAAAGTCTGCTTCTCTTGACTTCAAAGACCAGGGTGCTTATCAACTCCATTCCCTTTTCTCAGGGGCTTGTGAGGTCCATGAGACCCTGTTGGTGAGGGGGTGGGGCTATCTGAACCTTAACACAAGTGACCTTTCTTGCTTGCTGATTTTTCCCAGTTCATCTCCAAGGTCGTCTTTTTGAAAGCATTTCTGATTTTGGTATCTAATCTTTTTCACACACCATTTACCTTACACAGATGTTCATTGCAGAATGCAACTCTATTATACATTATTGTGTTTGCAGAGTAAGAACGAGGTGGGGCAAGATGGTTCAGTGGGTAAAGGGGCTTGCAACTGAGCCTGATGACTTGAGTTCAATCCCCAGGACCCAAATGGTGGAAGGACAGAATTGACTCCCAAAAGTTTTCCTGATGTCCGCTCCTGTGCTGTGGCATGCAAGCACACACATGCACACATGCATGCATGCACGCACACACGTAGCACCACCCTCAGTTACTTTCTTAAAAATTTATTATTTTTGTTTTATGTATATGAATGTATTGCCTGCAATGTTAAGTACATGCATGTCGAGTAGTGCCCATGGAGGTCAGAAGAGGGTGTCATATTCCCCTGTGTGCTGGATGCTTTAGTGTCAACTTGACACACCTGGATTGAGGGGCCTCAACTAGAGAGTTGCCTCCATTGGACTGGTGGCCTGCGGCCATGTCTGTAAGACATTTTCTTGATTGTTGAGTGATGTGGGACGGCCCAGCCCACTGTGGAAGGTGCCACCCCTGGGCAAGTGGGCCTGTGTTACATAAGAAAGCAGGCTGAGCAGGGGCCAGGGGATCAAGCCTCATGGTGTTCCTCCATGGCTTGTGCTCCAGCTCCTGTCTCCAGATTCCTGCCCTGAGTTCCTACCTTGGGCTCCTTCAGTGATGAACTGTGACCCAGGAGATGTAAGTTGAATAAACCCTTTCCTCCCCAAGTTTTGTTACAGCAATGGAGAAGCAAACTAGAACACTCTGGAACCGGAATTACAGATGGTTGTTAGCCACCATGTGGATGCTGGGAATTAAACCCTGGGTCCTCTACAAGAGCAGCCAGTGCTCTTAGCCATATTTTTTTTTTTAATGTCTTTTTGAGACAGGGTCTCCCTATATCCCCAGTTGGCCTGGAACTCACTGCGTAAACCAAGCCGGCCTCAAACTCACCACACCCGACATCCTTTTTTGTTGTTGTTGTTTAAAAGAGCTAAAAATGATGTTTGAATTCTACTTTTCTATTACCTAGTATAAAGTCTGGTAGTCTTAGAGTTAGCACCCAAAGGTCTAATTTTAAGAAAATTAAATCCACCGTTTGCAGGTCATTCATTACTGTACTATGTAACTAGGACACTTGAAGACACATTTATATTCTCTTTTTTTTGCAGGGGGTGTTTTTTGAGATAGGGTCTCATGTAGTCCAGGCTGGCCTCAGACTCACTGTGTTGCCCAGGATGTGTGGGCACAAGCATGACACAGTGTGTGGGTGTGGAGATCCAAGGACACCTTGTGAGAGTCGGTTCTCTCCTGCCATGTGGATCCTCGGGCTCGAACTTGGATCATAAGGTTTGGAGGCAATTGCCTTCTGAGCTTCCTGCCTCTACGTCCCAAGCCCCGGGATCACAAGCCATACCACCCAGCATGTTTCCACACTCTTAAAACAATACTCACTATAAAGTCTGTGTACCCATGACACTGAACTTCCTCCTTAATGGTTTTCAGTAGTTGTAATTAAATTCAAGTTTGGAAATATGATCAAGAAGTTCATCCTTGGACTTAACTAAACTCTGCCAATTTACACAGCATTTCAGGATCCCGTAATAATGGCTCTAATGCAAAGCTACTTCCAGTACAGGTATTTTCTTTTTGTTTGTTGGTTTGAATTTTAGGTTTCAATATAATAAATTCACACACACACATCAAAAATCAAAACAGCAAGGACTGGCGAGATGGCTCAGCAGTTAAGAGCACTGACTGCTCTTGAGAGGACCCGGATTCAGTTCCCAGCACCCACATGGTGGCTACGGACCAACCGTCCTTAACTCCAGTTCCAGGGGATCCAACGCCCTCTTCTGTCCTCCATGGCATTGTACACACAGGTGCATTCACATACATGCGGGCACTATACTCATACACATAAAATAAAAACAGATCAAAAAAATTTTTTAAATCAAACAGCATAGAGACACATAGGGTAAAAAGGCTCCTGGGATTTGCCTCTTGTTCAGTAAACTTACTTGGCTACTCCTTTCTATGATAAATATGTGGGTGATTTCCAATCTTCTGTCACAAAGAAAACTGAAAAAACACTCTTGTCCGTACATCATTTCACATGAACAAGTAGATACCAGGAATTTCTATTTAAACTAAATGCTAATCATGAGTCTACCTCAAGGTGTATGCTTCTGCTCCATCATTGCACAGTGACCCCACATTCCCAGCCATGAGATGTCGTCCTTTAATACCCAGTGGTTGACAGAGGTGCTATTAGTAAATCTCTTTATTTTACTTTATGCATATGAGTGGTTTGCCTACATCTATGTAAGTAAACCACATGCGTGCACGTGTTCTCAGACTACCACATACAGAAACACACATATACCGATAATTCAAGGTCAGCCTGGACTACCTAAGATCTTGTCTTATATAAAATAAGGGCCAGGGAGATAGCTCGGCAGAAAAAGTGCTTATGACAAAGCCTGACGACCTTCATTCTATCTTTGGGACCCACACGGTAGAATGACAGAACCAACTTACACAAGTTGTCTTCTGACCTCCACACACACGCTGTGACACTCACACTCCCAAAAGCACACGTGCACAGCATAAAAACCATTGGCAAGCTAGATAGGCAAGCATAAATCGTTGGTCACGCAGCAAAAAGAGATAAGGACCAGAAGTGGAAAGCAAGCATGTGACGGAGCAGTCCGTAGGGACCGGAGAAGCCTCGTCTCTTATGTACACGGACCAAATAAAAGCCAGAAAAATAAACCCAAAAGAACAATCCTTCTTTGGCAAAAGTAAAAGTGCAAAGTGACCTCATAGATCTTTTTTCTTCAGAATCCTGGGTTCAATGAACACTGCCTCTAAGGGCCTCTTTGTGGTTTTGTTTGTTACGACAGGCATTCATTACTTTCTTTAAAAAAAAGCATTGTCTGCAACAAAGAAAAACATGGTAACCAGTGTGGGGATTGGGCAACACTCGAACACATGACTGCTCTATATGGAGTCCACATGTCTGTCTTCTGTGCTCTAAGTCCACAGGACTGAGTTTCTTATTGTAAACTGGCATCACTGTGTTCTAAATTCTAAGCCAACATGGCTGTCTTCTATGTTCTAAGTCCACATGACTGCGTTCTATATTGCAAGTCTGCATCACTCTGTTCTATGTTCTAAGTCCACATACTCTAAGTCCACATGACTGCGTTCTATATTGCAAGTCTGCATCACTCTGTTCTATGTTCTAAGTCCACATACTCTAAGTCCACATGACTGCGTTCTATATTGCAAGTCTGCATCACTCTGTTCTATGTTCTAAGTCCACATACTCTAAGTCCACATGGCTGCGTTCTGTGCTCTAAGTCCACATGACTGTGTTCCATGCTCTAAGTCCACAGGTCTGTCTTCTGTGCTGTAAGCTCACATGACCATGTTCTGTGCTCTAAGTCCACTGTCACTGGATGCTTCTTTACCTACTGCTTACCTCACTTGAACAGACTGACATTGCTAGACTTATTCATCAGCATTTTCGTTATGCTCAATTTATTATGCTAGGTCGCATTTTTAAAAATGAATTTCCCCCAATTCTTTCCAATGTTCTTACTATCTACATAGAGTGTCACCACTGACATTCTAGTTTTAAAAGTCAGGGCTGGAGATATGACTCTTTTGTTAAAGTGCTTGTCACAGGAACATTTGAGCATGAGTTTGACCCCCAGGAGCCCACATAAAAAGCTGTGCATGGTGACATGCTGGTCGTCTTCCCAACACTGGGGAGGTAGAGGCAGGCAGATCCCTGGGCCTCGCTGGCCGCCAACCCAGTCTAACTGGCAAGCCCCAGGTCCCAGTGAAAGACCCCATTCAGAAAACAAGGTAGACAGCTCCAGAGGTACAACACATACAACCAAGGTTGACTTCTGATCTCCACATGTATGCACGTGCATACACACATACACATTCACACACATGAATTCAATGTTAAATAGTCTATGTTCATTTGGAAAAATATAAAGCATCATTTCTTTCTTAAAGATTCGTATTTTTATTTTTTAATGTTTTATTTTTATTTTTTATGTGTATGCGTGTATTGCCTGCATGTAGGTAAGTGCACCCGTGTCATGCAATGCCCACAGGGGTCAGACGAGACTGTCGGATCCCCTGGAACTGGAGTTACAGACAGTTGTTAGCTGCCATGTGGGTGCTAGGATTTGAACCCAGGTCTTCTGCAAGAACAGCCAGTGTTCTTAACCACTGAGCCATCTCTCCTGCCCCATATTCTTATTATTTTTGTGTACAAGTGTTCACTTGTTCGTGTACCATGTACATGACAGATGCCCCGGAGGCCAGAAAAGGGTGTCAGATACCCTTGGGACTTGACTTACAGGCAGTTGTGAGGACCCCCCCCCAGCATGTGGGTGCTGGGACCCAAACCCAGGACCTCTTTAAGAACTGCAAGTGCTGAGCCATCTCTCCAGGCCCAGCATCATTTTCTAATTAAGTGAAAAGTCCTTCCTTGAGCCCACCATATTTCTTTTACCACCACCAGCACCTCCCTTGTAAGTCAGTAGGGTCCACCAACCCTACCACCATGGTCTGTAGTGCAGCCTCCCTGTGTACCCGGTAGCTCTACTTACACTTCATATAACCCAGGCTGGCCTCAGACTGTCTACATATCCGTGGGTGACTTTCACCTTATGATCTTCCTGCCTCTAGCTCCTGGGTTCTGGAAGTGATGAGATCACAAGCATTTACCACCATGTTGGACTCTGTTGTAATTCTACTTTTTTTTTTTTTTTTTTTTTTTTTTTCCCTAACTGCCTAGCCAATTCCTACCTCCTATTCTTATCATACCATCCTCTGAAAAGGTTA
>NW_008340972.1:411945-445627 GCF_000622305.1 Nannospalax galili | reverse complement strand
TTTAAAAAAATTATTTTTATTTTATGTGTATGAGTGTATGACTGTATGTGTGTACCAGTGTCCTGCAATGCCTGCAGAGGACAGAAGATGGCATCAGATCCCCTGGAACTGGAGTTGGGGTGGTTGTTAGCCGCCATGTGGGTGCTGGGATTCAAACTCAGGTTCTCGAAGAACAGTCAGTGCTCTTAATCACTGAGCATCTCTCTAGCCCCTGTAATTCTACCTGTTATCTTCAAAGTTTAAAGAAGCATTTATTATGATTTCCTGAACTAACACCAGTCACTTATCTGAAATGACCACACTCAGCAGGATCACCCTTCTGTGTGGTGATGGACGGCTGGTGACTGTTCAGTGACCATTGTGTGGAAAACCCACCCCAGCCTCACGCAGGATGGACCCCGAGTTTCAGCTGTGCTTTTCGTAGGTCGTCACACTTCTTTGGTCTGAGGCATCCCAGCAGGGACTCCTGTCTAGACGCCTAAGGAGTCAGACTCTTCAGTCTCGAATCCTGTGCCAGAGGCTTCGTAGGCTTTTCCAAGGCCTCCACAAGCACAGGAGGTCAAGGTTATCCTCAGCTACATAGGGAGTGAAAGGCCAAGCTGGGCTACATGAGATCCGATCTCAAAGAACCAAAAACCAACAGGTCTTCCACAGACAGATAGATACCCAGTTAAGGTCAAAATAACTGAAGCTCACAAGTCTAGATTATAAATGAAATTGATCAAATATTCAAATGTATATATCAAAATGAAGAACAGTGAACTTTATTCAGATTAAATTTAGGGCTAATCAGCAAGATGACTCAGCAGGTAAAGGCACTTGCTGCCAAGCCTGAGGACCTGGGTTCAATCCTGGGACCCACATGGTGGAAGGAGAGAAAGCAGACTCCCACCAAGTTGTCCTCCAACCTCTACACGGTAGATGGCACAAGCGGGGCTACACACCTACAACACGCACGCGCGCTGAGAGCTCTCACTCAGGAGGGAACTTCAGATAATTTTAGCTCAAACATAACCTAATCTCTTGGCAACTCCTGCAGTAGCAACCCTGGGAGGGGTGTGACCCCTGGAAGAGGATGCCAAGGGTCCCAAGCACCATAATAAGGAGGAGGATGAGCGAGACAATGACGTTCTGGGGGCTGGAGAGGTGGCTCAGTGGGTAAGAGTGCTTGCTATGCAAGCATGAGGATTTGAGTCTGGATCCCAGCATCCACGTAAAAAATCCTGGTGTAGTTGCAGTCCTATAACCTCTGTGCTGTTCAGGGGGATGGAGACAGGAGGATTGCTGGGGATTACTGGCTACCAGCCCAAGTCCAGGTTCAGTCAGAGAACCCGATTCAAGAATATAAGGCAGTAATAGATCAGGACACCTAATGTCCTCCACACACACACACACACACACACACACACACACATACACACACATGCCCACCTGCACACACCCCAAATAAAATGAAAAACAAAAACAAAAAAACAAGTATGTTGGGTCAGGCGTGCTGCAGGCCTTTGATTCCAGCACTCAGGAGGCAGAGGCAGTGTCGGGCAGATCTCTATGAGTTCAAGGCCAATCTGGGCTACAGAGAGTTTCAGGAAAGCTGGGGTTACAAGGAGACTCTGTCTGAAAACCAAAACAAACAAACAAAAAACCAACCTTAGGGCTGTTTCTCACGGCATTAGCTGGGGTGAGCCCATGACATTTTTTCAATCCCAAAGAACCACGTTTTTCTCTTCTACTTTCCATCTCTCCCTCCTCCTCTCCCGTCTCTCTTTATTTGTTTTTATGAGAGGTCTTGCTATGCAACCTAACTGACCTGGTACTCACTATGCAGCCCAGGCTAGCCTCCTGCCTCAGCTCCTGAGTGCCGGGATTACAGGTCTGCATCACCATGCTTGACAATTTTCTTCTTTTTTTCTGTTTACCTCAATCTCTTTTCTATGTTTCTGGAATAGATCTGGATCTCATTCTTTAACGTTTTCTCTTTCCAGCATGTGGCAGCACACTGCTGCTGTTCCAGCCCTCAGGGGGCAGAGGCAGTGGAACCTCAAGTTCAAGGCCAGTCTGGACTACATGGTAAAACCCAGTTTCAAAAAAAAGGGCTGGAGAGATGGCTCAGTGTTAAGAGCACTGGCTGCTGTTCCAGAGGGCCTGGGTTCAAATCCCAACACCCACATGGCGACTAACATTACCTAACCTACTAACTCCAGTTCCAGGGGATCCGACGTCCTCTTCTGGCTTCCACGGGGCACTGCATGACCCAAGTGCACTTACATAGATGCAGGCATAACATTCATACATATGAACTAAAAATAGATAACAACTAAGAGCTGAAGAGGTGGCCCAGCAGTTAGTAGCACTTGCTGGTCTTCCAGAGCTCAGTTCCCAGCACCCATGTCAGGCAGCTCACAACCACCTGTAAGGCCAGCTCCCAAGTCTCTGGATAGTCGCACATGTGTGGTGCTCACTCACAGGCACACTCATGTCTGCACACCTGCGCGCACACACACACACACACACACACACACACACACACAAATTAAAATAACAAAAGTAAATCTTTAAAATAATAAACAAAGGAGTTAAGATGCTTAAAGGTAGGTTTTTATCTTTTCTGTTGATTACTAAACAATGACAAATATTTTAAAAATAAGCCATGACTTTTTGGTGAAAAACAGTTTGTTTCCGCACTGAAGTGCAGTGCACAGATGCTGGATGATGAACCGGGACCTACTGGTGAGGCAGTACAGGGTAAAAAGATCCCAAAGACACCAGGCGTGGTGACGCACGCCTTTAATCCCAGCACTCGGGAGGCAGAGGCAGGCGGATCTAGTTCAAGGCCAGCCTGGTCTACATAGTGAGTTCCAGGACAGCTGGGGCTACAGGGAGACCCTGTCTCAAAAAGACCAAAAAAAAAAAAGATCCCAAAGAAAAGTGACCAGTTTCTTTCTAGGTTAAAAGCCAAAAATGTCCCAGATGGCTGGAATTCAAACAGGACTGATCAGCTCAGCTCTCCCCCTTCCTCCATTCCCTGAACCACTCAAGGGTGCCTACTCCCAGGGACCCTCCTCGGTACAGGACCTCTGCCTTCCTTCTAGCTCCTAGGGATTTCACAGAGACCGTGCCAAAAAAAAGAATGAAAGAAAGAAACGGAGGGAGGGAAGGAGGGAGGGAGGGAGGGAGGGAGAGGCAAAGATCCTATAGGAAGTAACTGAGCACACATCTCTGTTAGGATCAGATGGCTATTTCTAACTTCCTTTCAAAAGGTTTTCAATTTATTTCAATTGGTTAAAACTTCAGGTTCCAATGAGCTAATGAGCAAGTGTTCTTGCACACATATTACTATTTTTGAGAAAGGGTCTCCTGCAGCCCAGGCTGGCCTCCAGCTTGCTATGTGGCCTTGGACTCCTGAACCTACTCTTTCCACCCCTGGCCCCAAGTGCTGGGATGATAGGTGTGTGTCACCAAGCTTGCACACACACAGTCTCTAACCCTGCCTTCCTTTCTCTAAGTAGTTCTGAAATCAAATGAAGGTGAGATAAATTCTTCTCCAGCCTTCCTTCCCCCATCTCACCAGAGCAGTCTCCACCCTCGGTTAGGCCACCTCTCTCTTGCACACACACAGTCTCTAACCCTGCCTTCCTTTCTCTAAGTAGTTCTGAGATCAAATGAAGGTGAGATAAATTCTTTCTCGCCCCCCTCCTCACCAGAGCAGTCTCCACCCTAGGTTAGGCCTTCTTCTGCTTGGAGACTTGCCTGAGGGGCCACAGGCTGGGGAATGCAAGATCAATTCTCCTAGCAGGCTTCCAGTCTTTGACTTCAGGCCTTTGTCTGACTAACAAGATGGAGCCTCTTCTGCCCTTACTTCATCCTTCACACAGGGATTCCTTTGCCTCCACCCCTGTCAGATACGGGATTTTTACAAGTCTACCTTATTTCATTAAGTCCAATGTTTACACCCAAGCATCAATGCATACACTATCTTTCTTAATCAGTCCTGAACACCATGGATGGAGAATTTGGTCAGGATAAAGACAATGGCTTCAATGACGAAGCCATATGCAAATACATTTTTTAAAAATACAGACTAGGATGTCAGGCTTGGTGACGCACACTCAGCATTCCAGGGGCACAGGCAGGAGGATTGGCAGTGAGATCAAGGCCAGCCTGGGCTACATAGTGAGTTCCAGGACAGCCTGGGCTACACAGTGAGTTCCAGGACAGCCGGGGCTACAGTTTGAGCCACTGTCTCAAAAACAATGGGCTGGAGAGATGGCTCAGTGGTTAAGACCACTGCTGGTCTTACAGAAGGACCCAGGTTCAATTCCCAACATCTACATGGTGACTAACAACTGTCCGTAATTCCAGTTCCAAGATAGCAGACATCCTCTCCTGACCTCCACGGGTATTGCATGACATGAGTGTAATTACATACAGGCAGGCAATACACTCATACACATAAAACAAAAAAATAAAAACAATGAATGACCAGATGATAAGCTGGCTATCTGTATAAGTAAAAGAGAGATGTTAAATAAATATTATAAATACATATTAATGGGGCTCAGTGATGGTTGCCTTAGTCAAGGGAGCTTGCATTAATCAAACCCAATCTCCTCTTCCACCCTCCCCCCCAACATGCTTCCCAGTCTCTAGTAATCACTGTTAAGTAGGAGGGTTTTTGTTGTTGTTGTTGTTGTTGTTTTTAATATTCAAGCTTGAAGAAATCTCACTATTCTTTTATCTGGTCTGAAAAGCAAGCATTTCTTTCCTAGAAGGCAGATACCAGACTCCTTGGAAGACTGGCTGCCCATGTAATTGGGATTCTCACGTTACACACAAACATACAAGGGGCCTGGGTTTCTGGCCTCCAATGAGAGAATCCACAAATCTACAAGAATAAACAAAGCATGCCACAAGGATCTGGGGAAGCTGGAGAAAGAAAACCTTTTTCCTTTCGCTTATGGAAGCTAAAGTGTATCTCCACCCCGGCTAAAATCAAGCAGAAAGAAGCAAGCCACACATGGTGATTTTTTTCACTGTGCCTTAACTGCTTTCTTTTTCGTGAAAAAGTTTCCACTCACCCACTGCCAAACCGTAGTGGGGATTTATTTCTGTTTGGAGAAAGGGGCACCGCTTACACATGGCTGACTGCTTCTAAGTGCAGGCGTGTGTTGTGGTGAGCAGGCAGCCCAGAACTGGTTTGGCCTCCCCCTTCCCGTCCTCTCACACCCCTCCCCTCACTCCCCTAGTCTCCCGGCCTCCCGGCTTCACCTTTCACCTCCCTCCTCCACCTCCAGCCCCCCCTTATCTCCTCTCCTCCCCGCTCCATCTCTACCAACCCATCAGTCATTTTTCCTTGAAAAACGTGCTTTTCGGGTCTTCCCGCAGCTCGGTGGAGCTCCCAGTCCAGGAAAACAAAACCCTGGGCGTCTTCCACCTCGCGCTGCCACTGGCGCTGGGCTAACAGCTCTAATAAACATTAAAACAGCAGGGCAGGACGGAGAGGTGTGACCCCAACTCCTGGAAGACGGGTTTTCTAATTTCAATCGCTAAGAGAGTTCAACTTTCCTACAGCCACCGAGCCCGGCATCCCTTAGCGTCCGCTGCAAACCCCACTTCCAGGCGCAGCATGCCCGATGCGAGCGCACCCCCGATGCGAGCGCGAGCGCACCCCCGATGCGAGCGCACCCCCGATGCGAGCGCACCCCGATGCGAGCGCACCCCCGATGAGAGCGCACCCCCGATGCGAGCGCACCCCGATGCGAGCGCACCCCCGATGCGAGCGCACCCCCGATGCGAGCGCACCCCCGATGCGGAGCCAGTGCGCCTGGACGGTGGCACCCCGGTGTGGACCTGTGGACCTCACACACGCGGGGCCCAAGCCCGAGTGGGCGCATCCCAGGGAGCCAGAGCCCCCGCCGCGCGGCCCGGACGGAGACAAAGAGGCGATGCGAGCGCACCCCCGATGCGAGCGCACCCCGATGCGAGCGCACCCCCGCCGCGGAGCCAGTGCGCCTGGACGGTGGCACCCCGGTGCGGACCTGCGGACCTCACACACGCGGGGCCCAAGCCCGAGTGGGCGCATCCCGAGGAGCCAGAGCCCCCGCCGCGCGGCCCGGACGGAGACAAAGAGCAGTGGTCCTGCCTTCCTGCGCTCTGTCCGCAGCATCCCGGGCTCCATCCCGACAGCTCTGGCCGAGCCTTCGCCGCCACCTACCTTCATCGCTCCCCGGCTCGGGCCGAGGCTCCGGCTGATGCGCGCGGCTCTCCAGGGTCCTTCCCGGGGCAGCGCGGCGACACGTGGTGCGCGGGGCCACCGAGTGCAGAAGATGCGGAGCCGGCGCGGATTGCATCAGCAGGAAGGCCGGGGGCCCTTTTCCCAGGTCCGCCCCCTTGACGGCCCCGGAGCTCCCTGCAGCCTGGGGTAGGGGAAGGTGGGACTAACACGCTACCACGTGCACCCGGAGCTGGGGTTATCAGTGTGGGGCACCCCGCCGCAGCTGTGGGGGTTTGTGGTGGAAGGAAAGAAGAGCAGACAGCAACTTTGATCGCATTTCATTCCAACTTCCTGCGTGGGAGCCGCAACCACCTGCCTTCCCCGGAGCTGCTGTGACCCCTAGCACACCCTCAAAATTACACGGTGCACCCCATTGCGCAGAGCTCAAAGTGTGGAAAGGAGTCAGCACAGTAAGGAACACATCCTGGTTTTCCCAGTCCATCTTCTCACACCCAACAGTCTGCTCACATGCAACCATTCTTGCCAGTTTGTTTTGGGTTTTCCTCATCTATTACATTTATTTTGTGTGTGAGGAATTGGAAGGTGTCATGAGTGAGTGCGTGCCAGGGCATGTGGAGGTCAGAGAACAGCTTTCAGGACTCTGCTTCCCTTCCACCACGTGGGTCCTGGGGATGGAACTCAGGTTTTCAGGCTTGGTGGCAGGCACCTTCAGTGACTGACCGATCCCACAGGCCGTGTCCTGCTTTTCAGCCTTTCTGTGGGAATACAGAAGTCTGACGTGAAACTACCTGTTAGCGCGGTGACTGGGTGCCTTCCTTCCAGGCCTCCACACACAATCCGCCAAGTGGCTGGTTTTGTGTGTCCAGCCTCAGGCCTCGTGCTCCAACGATTGGAGGTGAGCCCAAGGACTCTGGCAATTTGGCAAATTTTTGTTAATGAATCTAAATGTACGTCTTTGTTGAAGTTTTCATTCCTAACTCCCTCAAAGAAAATCAAGCTCTCTGGCTAGGATTGTGGTTTGCCCACCTCCTTTGAAAAACCAGTTTGTTTTTTTCTGAAGTGTGGGCTAGAATGCAGCCTTTTGCATGCTAGCAAACACTACCTGTGAGCTACATCCCTAGTTCCAAACCAATGATGGTTGTTTGTTTGGGGGGGTTGAGGTTTTTTTCTTGTGGCAGTGGTGATGGCAGTGAGATTTGGGGCGGGGGCAGGAGTTGGCATTTTTTTAAAAGATACGGTCTCTCTGTAGCCCCAGCTGGCCTGGAACTCACTATGTAGACCAGGCTGGGCTCTTTTCACAGCCATCTGCCTGCCTCTACCTCCCAAACGCTGCGCTTAAAAATATGAGCCATTACACACAGACCCAAATGTTTTTAACTTTTTGGTTTTATTTTATTTTACTGAATATTTGCAATTTTCATATGATATAATCTTATAGTGTTTAGATCCCCTCCCCCTCTGCACCTACCCTATTGCCCCCCCTGCCCAGTTTACTATATTAAATATATAATAAGGCCTATAGAGTCTAATTTGTGTTCCCAGTGTTCTTCAGTGTGGGTCCATCCACTGGAGCCTGGCTAACCTACCAAGAGTCCCATGCTTGAAAGAGAGTCTCTGCCCCTCCCAGCAGGAATGAACATAGAAACCCACTACTGGACAAGGTGCAGAGAACAAGAGGCCAAGGAGCGCTTGTCCCTGCGTAGGATGCCTCTATCAAACCTCTGCCTCCCAAGGCTCAGGGATCACTGTGGAAGAGGGGAGGTTGAAAGAACCAGAGGTGGTGGGTGACCACAAGTCACCCAGACAGCTGGTGAGTTACTCACATGTACAGACAGCAAGGATGACAGCGTGCTCAAGTCCCAAATCAGTGTTCTTAATCTCCTTTGAATTATCTGTTCGTGCTGACGTCACTGCACCAGGCTGAGCGTCTGCAGGGCCTATCCTTTATCACAGTCCAAGCCCAGTGGTCTGCCTCAGGGGAGCAAGTCTGGACTCCAGTGTGTAGGTATGTGTGCTGGATAGCTTTAGTGTCAACTTGACACACCTGGGTTGAGGGAGCCTCAATTGGGGAATTGTCTTCATTGGACTGGCCTGTGGCCATGTCCATGGGGCACCTTCTTGATTGTTGAGTGATGTGGGAGGGCCCAGCCCACTGTGGGTGGTGCCGCCCCTGGGCAGGTGGGCCTGTGTTGCATAAGAAAGCAGGCTGAGCAGGGGCCTGGGAAGCAAGTCAGTAAGCAGCATTCCTCCATGGCCTGTGCTCCAGCTCCTGCCTCCAGGTTCCTGCCCTGAGTTCCTACCTTGGCCTCCCTGATGAACTGCGACCTGGGAGATGTAAGCTGAATAAACCCTTTCCTCCCCAAGAGTGTTTTGTCACAGCAATGGAGAAACAAACTAAGACAGTATGAAACAACGCTAGACCAGATGAATGGAATTATCTATCTGACAAATGTATGGAGTTATCTTTGTGGCAGGCACAGTGCAAGATGCTAGGGACAGAAGCAAATGACAAAAGGTTCTTCTCTCTCCAGAGACTGTATTCTAGGCAGCCTTTAACTCAGTCTGTGTACATCGATTGATGAATGGAGAGATACAAGTGGTATAGTTCATTTGGTACAGTATTATTTCATAATAAAAGTAAATTGAAGCCAGGTGCTGTGGTGCCTGCCTGTGGGCCCTATCACTCCAGAGACTGAGGCAGGAGAATCACCTCAGCCTAGGAGTTTGAGACCACCCTCAGCAACACAGCAAGATTCTGTCACAAGGAGCTGGAGAGATGCCTCGGCAGTTAAGAGTACTGGCTGTTCTTACAGAGGACCAGGGTTCGGTTCTCAGCACTCACAAGATGGATAACAACCACCCCTAACTTGAGTTCCAAGGGATCTGACTCCCTCTTCTGGCCCCTGCAGGTACTGCACACATATGGTATACTATAATACCCTCAGAGGAATCCCACTATGTTTTGGGTCGAATCAGGAATCCTTTATTAGACAGCAGTCAGAGAGGGGCCTAACACCCAAAAGAACTCTCAACCCTGAGGAGAAGTAGGGCAGGTTTTAAAAAGCTTAACACTACAATAACATCACACCAGGAATAAAACCAATAACCATAGTTACATCTATCACCACAGTTACACCAGACCAGAGGCAGGTCAGTTAACAAAGAGGTTTTCAGTTAGCAAAAAATTTCGTTATAGCCAGGTGTGGTGGCGCAGGACTTTAATTCCAGCACTCAGGAGGCAGAGGCAGGCGGATCTCTGTGAGTTCAAGGCCAGCCTGGTCTACATAGTAAGTTCCAGGACAGCTGGGGCTACAGGGAGACCTGTCTCAAAAAGACCAAAAAAAAAAAAAGGTTTTCCCAGAATGCAGAAACACTGGGCTCCACGGAGATGCAGATGTAGCTGGGTGGGAGGACATGTTATCTGGACATGCTACCTGGTAACTTGTAAGTTTCCCAGGATTTTAGAAACAGTGTACTTCCTGAAACTGCTTGCATGAGACATTCTGCCTGGCTGGCTGCAGTGGGAACAGCTGGGCAAAACACAGGGTAAAGCAGAAGTCAGCTAGAGCAAAATGGAGGTAGTATTGCCATTTCAGTACTTACATACATGTAGACAAAACATAAAAATAATACACATAAAAAATAAAAATAAATAGAATAGTTTTATATATTTACTTATTCGTTTTATTTTATGTGTATGAATGTATTGCCTGCATGTTTGTAAGTGTGCCCGTATCATGCAGTGCCTGTGAAGGTCAGAAGAGGACGTCAGATCCCCTGGAACTAGAGTTAGGACAGTTATTAGCTGCCATAGGGGTGCTGGGAACTGAACCAGGGTCCTCTGCAAGAGCAGCCAGTGCTCTTAACCACTGAGCCATCTCTCCAGCCCCTAAAATATTTTTTAAAGAAGATTCCATCACAAAAAATCTAAATCACAACAATAAAAGTTGTTATGCACATACAATGGATAAGCCTTGAAAACTTGCAAAGGAGGCTAGGCACGAGAAGTCACGGACTTTGTGTGGCCAGTCTGGTGAGGGAATCAGTAGAGCCGGTGGTCAGTGGGTATAAGATTTCTTCTGTGCATGGTTAGGATTGTCTAGGCTGAAAATATTCTCAAATATTCCCAAATGCATGCCTACCACCCACCAGGCCCAGACTTAAAATTCCTAGCACAGAACAAAAAAATAAACAAATAAATAAAAATAAAAGGAAAGGAAGGAAAAAGGAGGAGGAGGAGGAGGAAGAAGGGAAAGTTAATTAAAAATAAATAAATAGATAAAATCATGCAGTGGTGGTGGTGGTTATACAACTCTGTGAAGACACTAAAAACCACTTTGGGTAAAATACGTAAGTGCTGAGCCCAGGCTATGCCCTGTGCTAACTCACGCCACACCGTATGAAACGGTGTTTTTTCAGGCTGTGCACAGCCCCCCAGGAGACTGCTTTATAAGCAGCTTTTGAGTCCATTTTGAGGGAGAAGGATGACCACAGCCCAGGGTGGACCCAGCAACCCCTTCATCTGTCGGGCACCACCCATCCACCACAGACTGATAAATACTTACTCCTGGGGACAGAAAGGGAGGTACCCTGTGAGTTTACTGGTGTGGAGTGAGGCTATAGCAGCTCGTGGGTATGTTAGAATCGTATCAGGGAACCATGCACAAGAACTTATCTGACACTCCAGTCCAAGGAGAGGTTGTAATCCCTCACCTGGACCCCATAAAGTGATGGACACCTAGCATCTGATACCTAGCATGTGCACCAAGGACCCAGGTCCCTGGAGTTTGGGATCATCTTGGTCCCACACGGTTGATGCAGCACACTCCATTGCCTGCCTGTCTGCCTGTTTGCCCTACTGGACCTGGACTTGACCTTCTGTTTTCTACTCCAGACTGGTTTGGTCTTTCACCTAGCAGCTGAATTCTGCAGCCTGCTCTCAAACCTGACTGCTGCGGCCCTCTCCTGGCCCTGGTCTGATTCTTTATCTTATCAATACAGACTCAGCCTTCTTCTGAAACCTCTTGAACTCTGCAGCAGACTCTTTAACTTGCATTTGTTCTGTAACCCATATATATGCATAGTGTAGATATATAAAACTATTTTCTGGGTGCTGTGTGATATGAGAGTTAATATTAGTGATTAAGATTGTAATTAAAAGAATCTGCATTTGCCCCAATCAGGCTACCAAGGTAGGCAGATGATATGAAAAATTGCTCTTGCTGAAACTTCTAAACCTTATGAATTGTTACTCAATAAATTCTGACTTTGTAAAAAGGGACAGATATGTGTGTCTGTTTCTGGCTTGGCGTGCTCACAGCCATACATAAATGATCAGCAGGGACGGGGAGACACTGGAGTTAGACATACTACAGGCTGGGAGCCCAACTGCAGCTGATTTGTACTGTTGTGAGCAAGTTAGCTAATCTTTTTGAAACTCTGTTTGGACTTTAATTTGTTTGATTTTATCATTAAGATTAGGAAAGGAGGGGTTGGAGAGATGGCTCAGCAGTTAAGAGCGCTGGCTGCTTTTACAGAGGACCAGGGTTCAGTTCCCAGCACTCACATGGCAGCTAACAACTGTTAGAAACTCCAGTTCTAGGGGATCCAACGCCCTCTTCTGGGCCCCATGGGCCTTGCACATATGTAGTGCAGTTACATGCATGCAGGCAAAACACTAATACACATAAAATAAAAATAATAATTGAAATATTTTTAAGGGCTGCAGAGATGACGCAGTGGTTAAGAGCACTGGCTGCTGTTGTAGAAGACCTGGGTTCAGTTCCCAGCACCCACATGATGGCTAACAACTGTCCACAAACTCCAGTTTGAGGGGATTCAACGCCCTCTTCTGACCTCCTCAGACATTGCACAACACCAGTGCATTTACACACATGTAGGCAATACAGTCATATACATAAAATAAAATAAAAATAATAAATAAATAAATACAATATTTTTTTTAAAGATTAAGAAAGGAGTGCCTTTCCTAGATTGGATGTATATTAAACAAGATTAGCCATGTTCAGCGTGGTACGGTCATAGACAATTGGAGATCTATTATAGGAGACAAATGGGGCAACATGCATTCAGTGCCCAGCACCGAAGGCCTATTCTTCCCTTCCCAGAATGCCCCTGCACCTTCACAACCCCATCACCACAGAATAAGGTTCAGCTACCCATTTCCACAGGGAATGCGTGAGGCATACAGACTGAAGCTATAACAGAAGAAAATGCAAAAAGTTCTAAATATGTCACTTGCTGATCAAAACAAGAACATCAGATTTGGTGTATATTCTTGTAACCCCAGCACAGTGCCAGGCAGTGGAGGGCATGAAACATGATCTTGAGGCCAGCCTAGGCCTCATAGTGAGTTTGAGGCAAGCCTGCGCTATATATATATAGCAAGGCTCTCATTTGAAAACATTTTAAAAGAGAGAGAGGAGGAAGGGAGGGCTAGAGGGGAAGGAGGAAGAGAGAAGGAAGAGAAAGAGGAGGAACGGAAGAGCAAAAGGAAAAGAAGCGAGCATTCCGGGGAGTTTAGAGACTCTTCTGGACTCTGCAGTCCAGTTAAACCCCACCCATCCTGGAAGGCTGCTGTGAGTCTTCTGTCTGCTGGTCCCTGAGTCCTCCACGGGGACCTTCCACCCTGACCTGCAAAGCCCCCAGCCTTCTCCACTGTCACACACGTTTTCTGTCCTTCCTTCCATGGTGCTATTCTGTACCTTCTCCAGCCTCCCTGGCAGGTTCTTTACCCCTACGTGTGTGTGTGTGTGTGTGTGTGTGTGTGTGTGTGTGTGTGCCTATGTCTGTGGCTATGTGTGCATTCATGTGTGTGCATGTACGCATGTGCTCATGTGCACGTGTATGCCCGAGGTCAACCTCAGGTATTGTCCCCCGAGTCTCATTCTTGTTTGTTTTTTTTTTTTGTTTGTTTGGTTTGGTTTGGATTTTGGTTTTGACAGGGTCTCCCTATAACTGCAGATAGCCTGGAACTTGCTATGTAGACCAGGCTGGCCTCCAACTCACAGAAACCCACTTTCCTCTGCCTCCCAAGTGCTGGGATTAAAGATGTGTGCCAGCATACACAGCAACCATCCTTGTTCTTTGAGATAAGGTCTCTGCTTGGCCTGGAATTCTCCCATTAGGCTATGCTATCTGACCATTGAGCTCCAGGGATACATCTATCCCACCTCCCCAGTGCTGAGATTACAAGCAAACACCAGCACATCCAGCTTTTAAAATTTTATTATTTTTATTTTATATATATGAATGTATTGCCTGCAAGTATGTAAGTGCACCCATGTCATACAGTGCCCATGGAGGTCAGAAGAGGGCATCAGATCCTCTGGAACTGGAGTTACAGATGGTTGTTAGCTGTCACGTGGGCACTGGGAATTGAACCGAGGTCCTCTCCAAGAGCAGGCAGTGCTCTTAACTGCTGAGCCATCTCTCTAGTCCTGACATCCAGCTTTGTAATGTGAGTTCTGGCATTTGAACTCAGGCCCTAGTGCTTATAAGATAAGCACTTAGTGACTGAGCTATCTCCCCAATCCCCTTCTCTATTTTGAGCTCATCTTTTCTCGTGCCCTCCAAATGCAGGCAAATCATTCGCCCTATCTCCGATCTTGGATTTCTTGTCTTTGCGTTCTGTCCATATGTATTTCAACTATGACCTCTAGTCTGGTAAGTTCTAACTGTACTAGATGCTGGGTTCATCACTGTTGTTTCAAGTCCAAAGAATCCAAATCCAAGCACAGAATCTTCCCTTTGAAACCCACTTGTCTGGGACATCCTGCTACTCACTGATGTCATTGACATCTTCCCGGGAATTCAAACTTCTAACTTTAATGCAGTTCATGTTTGTTGACAGCAGTTGACATGAGACAGAAAGATCTGTGCCTCCTACAAAAAATTCAGAAGAGCTCCTCCTCCCGCTCCCACTCATTCACTAAACCTTTGTGGATTATAGTTATCCCTGCTTTTAATCTTTTGTGCCCCAATCCATTCAGTCCAGATGGTAAGTGATCTTCCTAGACTTCTATTCTGGTTAGATTCTTTTCTCTTGCTTTTCAAAAACATGTAATTTGCCGGCCATGGTGATGCAGGGGTAAACCCAGCACTTGGGAGGCAGAACTAGAAGATTCATGAGTTGAGGCCAGCCTGGACTCTGTAACAGACAGCTTCAACAAAGGTTGAATTAGGGCTGGGATACAGTGCTTAACCCAACACATACAAAACCCTGGGTGTGGTAACACACACACACACACACACACACACACACACACACACGCAGACGCAGTATCTTATTCACATATGATCCTTCATGAGCCAGACCTGAGTGCACACTGCATGCTGAACTTTATTTCCCAACATAGGTTGCACACATGATCCTGGGAACTTCTTTCCCTCTAACTTTCCTTGCCTGCGAGATGTTGGGCTGTCAATTTCCATCTTGTCCCCTTGCAGACTTCCCTGCAACATGCCCTTGTTAAAGACATGTGGTTCTCAATTTTGTCCCCCAGGAGACATTAAACAATACATAGAGACATTTTCCTAACACCTAGGAATTCTGGGAGAGTTACTGTTCAAGATAGTGCACAGTTGTCTGACTCCACATGTCAACAGTGCCCAAAATGATGAAGTTATTGACCCACAGCACATTTTGTACTGTTCCTATAATTATTTATTTATTATGTATTTATTGGGGTCTTATTTTGAGACAGGGTCTCCCTGTAGCCCCAGCTGGCCTGGAACTTGCTATGTAGATCAGGCTGACCTTGAACTCATAGAGATCCGTCTGTCTTTGCTGGGATTAAATTTCGGCTGTTCATTCTTTTATTCATCTAGTCACCTGCTATCTATTTGAAAAATGCTGTTGGGCTGGAGAGATGGCTCAACAGTTAAGAACACTGCTTGTTCTTGCAGAAGACCAGGGTTCGAATCCCAGCACCCACATGGCAGCTAACAACTGTCCGTAACTCTAGTCCCAGGGGATCCGACAGCCTCTTCTGACCTCCCTGGGCATTGCGCGACACAGGTGCATTTACCTACATGCACGCAATACACACACACACACACACACACACACACACACACAAATAAAAATGATAAAAATTTTTGAATGCTGCTCATTAAGAACATGTTCTCCGTCTGTGTGCCGGTAGCACCTCTCAACCAGTTCAGCACAGGTCCCCCCTCCCCGTTCTGTTCTTTTCCCCGAACACACCCATTTCTTTTCTGATGATTTATTTGTTTGTTTGTTTGTTTATATTTTATGTGTATGAATATATTGCCTGCATGTATATAAGTGCACCCATGTCGGGCAATGGCCGAGGAGGTCAGAAGAGGCCATTGGATCCTCTGGGACTGGAGTTATGCGTGGTTGTTAGCCACCATGTGGGTGCTGGGAACTGAGTCCAGGTCCTCTGCAAGAGCAGCCAATGCTCTTAACTGCTGAGTCATCTCTCCAGCTCCTTCTGATGATTCTTACAAGCATGCAAACACTAAAACACATGGGGAAAACGTGCTTAGCTCCATTCTCTGTGCCAGCCTTTTTCAGAAAGTCTTTATTTGGTTGGTTGGTTGGTTGGGTTGGTTTGGTTTTTAGACAGGGTCTCTCTACAGCCCCAGCTGGCCTGGAACTCTCTATGTAGACTACATCTCTCAGAGATCTGCCTGCCTCTTAAACAATCTCCCTATCGGGGAGTTGAACCTCTGTCCCCCAGGTGACACGCAGGGACACCAAGCACTCTAACAAGTTTCTTTATTCATTTTGTGAGACGGGCTCACGTAGCCCAAACTATTCTCAAACCCACTACGTGGGCAAAGGAGACCTTGAAATCTTTCCTCCCGTGTGTGGGGATTACAGGCATGTGTCATAGCACCTTACTCCCCTTGACATTGTAAATGACTTTGTACGATGCATTGTACGTGGAAGATTAATTGTAGAATGGGATCTCTCAGTATCTGTTGGCTGAATGAATTCTAACTGTGGCTGACATGAGAAAAGTATACAGGCTGGTAAGGCACAGTGCTGATTTCTATGAATTTTTAATGATAACTATTACAAATAGTTACTGCTTTAGCCTCAGTATCCCCCCAGTCAGCTGAGTTCTGGGGCTGGAGAGTTGGCTCAGAGGTTAACAGCACTGGCTGCTCTTCCAGATGCCTTGGGTTCAGTTCCTAGCACCCACACGTCTGCTAAGAACCATACATAACTCCAGGCAGTCCCAGAGGAGCCAATGACCTCTTCTGGTATCTGAGGGCATTGCATGACACAGATGCACTTGCATACATGCAAGCAGAACACTCATGTTCATAAAAACGCAAGAAAGTAAAATTAATTGAAAAATTAAAAACAAAACAAAACCCCCAAATTACAGCCTGAACCCAATTTCAACACTAATTAGAATGATGCACCGTGGGGTTTTTGCAACTAGGATATTGTTAACTATGTAGAATATATTTTCTTTTTTATTATACACCAAGTGAGTACACACTAGTAAATCACAAAATTGAGCCAAAGATGGATTTATATAGTTTGATTGATAATTTGGGGAAAATCATTGAATTTCAACTAGCCACCAGTAGAGGGAGCTAGGACCCACGTTTTCACGCGTTCACAGTGTCTAGCAGTTTTGTTTTCATTTTGGTCTTTTTGAGACAGGGTCTTCCTGTAGCCCCAGCTGTCCTGGAACTCACTATGTAGACCAGGCTGGCCTCGAACTCACAGAGATCCGCTGCCTCTGCCTCCCGAGTTTTGTGATTGAAGGCGTGCACCACCACGCCAGCGGAACCCCTTTCTTTTGCAGTTTTGTACCCCAGTGTACAAGTGAACCGGAAGTTCTGTAACCAGCCCTCTTGTGAGCAATGCTGAAGTGGTTTGCACTATTCTCCCACACCAAACAGCTGTGATGAATACACTCTTGTGTTTATTTGTCTTTGTAAATGTGTGCAAGTATCGATCTGTAGGGGAATTTTCTAGAGAAACTGGGCAACCATCCGAAAAGTAATGAAGGTTCAGACCATCTCCCTCTATACCCAGACAAATTTCAGACATACTGAGTAATAAAGGCTTTAGAAAGGGCATATGGGACGTTTGTATGATTTTGGTGCATTTAAACACAGGACCATGTTCATAACGGGAGGGACACGTGGGAAGGCGATGCAGGCCGCACCAGATTCATGGATTGGCAAAGACTGTGTTCATGCGGGCATGGGGGCACACAGCTCACAGACACTAAGTTGGTATAATCTCCATGGAAATGAACTTGGCAGCTACTAACACAATTTCAAAATGAAGCTAGGGGGCTGGAGAGATGGCTCAGTGGCTAAGAGCACTGGCTGCTCTTGCAGAGGACCTGGATTCCATTCCCAGCACCCACATGATGGCTAACAATGGTTTATAACTCCAGTTCCAGGGGATCTGACAACACCCTCTTCTGGCCTCCTTAAGCATTGCATGCATGTGGTGTGCTTACATACATGCATGCAAAAATATTCACACATATAAAATAAATATAAATCAAATTTTAAATGATGCTGGGTGTGGCAGCTCACACCTCTTATCCCAGCAATTGGCTGAGGCAGGAAGATCACTGTGAATGTGAGGCAAGCTTGGGCTACAAAGTGAGACCTTGTCTCAAAACCAACCACCAACCAACCAAAGAACAAAAATACCAGACTGGGAATGTAGCTCAGCGAACTACACCAAGCATTCACAGGGTCCCAGGTTCAAATCCCAGCATAGGGAGAAAATGTTTAAATGAAACTGGGAATCCTGGTGGACACCTGTATCTAAGAACTTCAGAGGTTGAGGAAGGAGAATCAGGAGCTCAAGGCTAACCTGGATTGCATAGGGCTGAAGGTCACCCAGGCTATAACAATGTGACTCTATCTCAAAAGAAAGAGTTCAGAATGAGTTTGTGGATGAGAGATTTTTTTTTTTTCTTATTCACTCAGTCAAACCTTGTTGCTTGATTTAGCTGCATGTAGTTAAGAAGAGGAAAGACTACAAAGTTTAAAAATAAAAAGCAGGGGGTTGGAGAGATGGCTCAGGAGTTAAGAACACTGTTCTTGCAGAAGACCTGGGTTTGAGTCCCAGCACCCACATAGCAGCTAACAACTGTCCATAACTCCAGTTCCAGGGGATCTGGCAGCCTCTTCTGTCCTCCATGGGCATTACACAACATGGGTGCACTTACCTACATGCAGGCAATACATGCATACACATAAAACAAAAATAATAAATAAAATGTTAAAAAAATACAAATAAAAAAATAAAAAGCAGGACTGGAGAGATGGCTCAGTGGTTAAGAGCACTGATTGCTCTTGCAGAGGATCCAGGTTCAAAGCCCAGCACCCACATGGCAGCTAATAACCATCCATAACTCCAGTTCCAGGGCATCTGACGTCCTCTTCTGACCTCCGTGGGCACTGCATGACAAAGGTGTACTTACATACATACAGGCAATATACTCATACAAATAAATTAAAAATCATAAATAAAATATTTTTAAAAATAAAAATAAAAATCTGGGTGTGGTGGGGACCCACATCTTTAATCCTGGTACTTAGTAGGTAAAGGCAGGAGGATCAGGAGTTCATTCTCAGCTACATAGCAAATTCAAGGTCAGCCTGGGCTACATGAGAGCCTATCTGAAAAATAAATAGGTCCACCATGAGGTACGTATTAACGAGGTAAAGATGTAACTGAGTCAATTCACTGTCTCCATTGGGATTTATGGATTTATTGTCTGGCTCTTTCATTTTGCTGTTCTGAGAATCCTCAGATGTGACACACTCATTTGGAGCAGGAAGTTGGTCCCATTTGTCAAACAAGTGACACGGTCTAGTGGACGTGGAATTTGAATGCTATTTCTGGCTCTGCCCCAGCTTCCTTTGTGACTAGGGGGAAATCTCTGGGTGTTGCTGGTTTCGGTATCTCTGAATTGATAAGCAGATGACACCATGGATGTTGGAATAGCTCCTCTCATGGGAAGTTAATCAGAGTCAGTTCAACAAGAGGAGCGACTGATGGCTACCTTCTATCTAGGACTATTTGCTTGAAAAAGACAGCCAATACCTGACTATGTTAAAGGAGTTGCAGAAAAATCATCGAAATACCTGACATTGGGCTGGGTTGTCTCCCTGGATTTACTCCTCAGCACTGTAAAAATCCAGAGCAGTGGTGCACACCTGTAATCCCAACACTCAGGTGGAGGCAGGAAGATCCAAAGTTCAAGACATCCTCAACTACGCAGCGTAGGCAACATGAGACCCTGTCGCAAAAAACAAACAATTTAAAAACAAAATCCCCGACGTTACTGAATTAGCCTATGCTCTGGACAAGCACGAGGTTTGTGAGTATCCTACCATTCCATCCCGCAGTAACTGTAGCCCCGGAGGCTAACAATGATGGTGCAGTTTTACAGATGAGAAAACTGACCCACCTGATTTATGTAGTTGGTATAAGTCATCAAAGCAGCTAAGAGGCAGAGCTGGGACTTGAACTCACGTTATTTGGCCCCCGAGCACCAATTCTCAACTTATTTGTTGCTGCTGAGACAGGGTCTCCTGTAACCCAGGCTAGCCTCATACTCAATGTGTGGCTGAGGATGACCTTGAGATCCTGATCCTCCTGCTTCCACCTCCCAAGTGCTGGGATTACAAGCTTGCATCACTGTGCCCCATTTATGCAGTGCTGGGGGTTGAACCCAGGGCTTCTCACATGCTAGGCAAGCACTCTACCAACTGAGCTACACCCCAGGCCCTTTTCTAAGTGTTTAATGGGGTTTTCCAGGCCTGGTCCTTTGGAAGGCAGAACACTGCTATCTATCTATCTATCATCTATCTATCTATCTATCTATCTATCTATCTATCTATCTATCTCTATCATCTATCTATATCATCTATCTATATATATATATTGATTTTATGTATAGGAATGTTTTGCTTGCATGTATGTAAGTGTATCAAGTGCATGCAATGCCTGCAGAGGTCAAAAGAAAATGTCAGGGCTGGAGAGATGGCTCAGCAGTTAAGAGCACTGACTGCTCTTGCAGAGGACCCAGGTTCGATTCCCAGCACCCACATGGTGGCTACAAACCATCCTTAACTCCAGTTCCAGGGGAATCCGCAACTCTCTTCTGACCTCCGCGGCACTGCATGACACGGGTACACTCACATACATGCAGGCAATACACTTGTACACATAAAATAAAAATAATAAAAATGAAATAATTTTAAAAAATGTCAGATCCTCTGGAACTGGAGTTACACATGACTATTAGCCACCATGGGTGCTGGGGAGCTGCGGGTGCTCTTAACCGCCGAGCCATCTCTCCAGCCCCAGCAATGGTACTTGTTTTGTAGCCTGTAAGAAAATGAACAACCCTGAGTTCTTGGTGTTAGGGATTTATTCTAAGTCTTGTCTTTGACTCACAGAAACCAGAGGACAGAATAACCAGGGAAGAGGACACCAGCAGTCGTCAAAAGCATACGTGTGTGCCTCCGTGATTTGAGCAATGGTTCTGGAGAGAATGTTGGAAGAAGGTTGGCATGACCCCGTCAAGAAATGTGATATGACAAAGTGATATGAATGCACGGGGGGGTGGGCAGGACTGTAGTTAACACTAGCTGGTGTATATTATCAATTAGAGAGCTTCACAGATGGGCTGGGAATGTAGCTCAGTTGGTAGAGTGCTTGCCTGGAATGCACAAGGCCTTGGGTTCGAGTCATAGTACTGCATAAACAGAGAGTGGTGGTTTGAGCCTGTAAGCCCAGCACTCAGAAGGTAAGGGCAGGAAGATCAGGAGTTCAAGATGATGTTCAGCTGCATCTCACAAAATCCGAGGCCAGCCTGGGTAAGAGACTTTGTCTCCAAAAAAGTGATGGGGCTGGAGATGTAACTCCATGGACGGAGTGCTTGTCAGCATGCATGAAACTCCGGGTTTTATTAGCAGCACCCTATAAACCACATGTAGTAGTGGACACCTGTAATCCCAGCAATTGGGAGGTAGAGGCGGGAGGATCAGAAGGTCATCATTGGCTATAAAATGAATTCAAGGCCAGCGTGAGATACAGGAGAAGTGATGGTTTCGATGGGAGGCACCTGTGGTATAATAGAAAAATAGTTATTTTTAGAAGATAAATATTTGCAGCTAATAGCAGAATCCCTGGAGGGCATTACTCAGAGGTACCAATTTGAGAACACAATTTTTGTCTGATGATGCTTCAAGTCCTGGGCCTAGCACCCTCATCCTGGCTTCCTTTTTTCTTGGATTAGGGGTGGGTTTGTTGTTCTGTTTTTAAGTTCTTTCTCCCAGCTGAACATTATTTTCTTTGGGGGTGGGGAAGTGGCGTTGGAGAATTCATGCCTTTCTGAACCTGGCTGAATCCTGCTGACCCAATTAGGCATAAATATCACCCCGACCCCCCATCCACCACCTCACCTCCCATCAGAGTGGAATATTGGAACGTGAAGCCAGCAGCTTCCACCCCCTGGGGCTTGTTTTAGCTATGTGCCAAACATCTACATCTGCAGCTGATGCACTTTTCATAATTCATACATTGTGTCTCCAATACCACATGTGGTCCCATCAAAGGAATCACATTATGTATTATTTATTTTAATTTTTCAAATATTTTATGTAATATTTTTATGTGTATGAGTGTATTGCCTGCATATATATAAGTACACCCTGCAAAGCCCAGGGAGTTTAGAAGAGGGCTTCAGATCCCCTGGAACTGGGATTATGGTTAGTTCTTAGCCGCCATGTGGTGCTGGGATTCAGACCTGGGTCCTCTGCAAGAGCAGCCAGTGCTCTTAACCACTGAGCCATCTCTCCAGCCCCTGATCACATTATGTATTTTTTTAAAGATCTATTTATTTTTATTTTATGCGTGTATTAGTTATATTTCTGTTGCTGTGATAAAACACCATGGCCAAGGCAACTTATAGAAGGAAGAGTTTATTGGGCTTATGGTTCTAGAGGAACAAGAGTCCATCATGGTGGGGAGGTGTGTCAAGAGGCGGCCAGAGCAAAGATCAAGGAGCTCACATCTTCAAGAAGGCACAGGAAACAGGGTCAGACTGGAAGTGGGACCAGAACTTATGCCCTCAAAGCCTGCCCCCGGTGACGTGGCCACACCTCTTAAAAGTTCTGCAACCCTCCCCAAACAGCCCACCAACTGGGGACCAAGTGTTCAAATGCTTGGAGCCTCTGAGGGACATCCTCATTCAAACCACAACAATATGTATGAGTGTTTTGTCTGCATGTATATATGTGAACCGTGTGTGCCTGGTGCCCATGGAGGCCAGAAGAGGGTGTGGGTCTCCTAGAACTGTGAGCCATCATATGGGTGCTGGGAACTGAACCTGGGTCTTCTGCAAGACAGCAAGTGCTCCTAACCACTGAGCCACCTTTTTAGCCTACATCCAGTATGTTTAAAAAAAAATACAACGCCCTGTGTGGTGGTACATTCTTTTAATCCCAGCACTTGAGGCAGGCAGACCTCTGAGCTCGAGGCCAGCCTGGTCTACATAGTGAGTTCCAGGTGAACCAGGGCTGCATAGTAAGACCCAATCTCAAACCAAACCAAACCAAACAACAAAACAAAAGCAATGAGCACTCAGATCAATAGAATCTCTGGAAATTTAAAAACAACTTTGCCAGCTCCGGCTGTAGCTCAGTTGCCTAGTACAAGCGCATTATTAACTGGGCTTCCATGGGCTGTGATGTATGCTAGTGATCCCAGCAATTGGGAGGTAGAGGGAGGAGGACCAGAAGTTCAAGGTCATCCTTGACTACCTAGTGAGTTTGAGACCAGCCTGGGCTACATGAGACCGTCAGAAGAGAGAGAGGAGGGGAGGTGACAGGAGGCGAGAAGTGAAAAAGAACTCCACCATTCTGATCCGGTGAGGGTGCTCAGGTGAGTTTTATGGCCATGTTATAGCCTGGTGGGCAGCATCCGGGAGCCACCATATCCCCAGGCTTCCTTTTCATCCTGCCTGGCATCTAGTTGCTGCAACTGTCCCTGAGGCAAGAACCAAGGCAGGTGTAGCCGATTGATCGATTGATCGGTGCTTCCCACCTCTTCACTTTGCCCCACAGAGCCTGCAGGTGTAAATTAGCTTAAATCACCCCCGCCCCATCAGTCTGCAGGCCTCTGCTGTTCCTCAGAAGATGGTTTTTGGCTTCTGGCAAAGTCTGGTGAAAAAGCAGTGGCCAGTTTTCCCTGAGTAAGTAATTCAACTTCAGCCACTGTTGTCCTTAGTTACTAAGGGGAAGTGCTGTCTAAAAGGGGGAAAGTCACCCAACTGTCAGCTGTGTTTGCCTCCTTGTCCCACCTGAACCTCAACATGCTGGTGGTAAAAGACATTGGCATCTGATGTCAGTCTAAAATAGAAGTTCAATAGAGAAAATGGAAAATGGAACAGAAAAGAAAAACTGGGGTGTGGGGGCGGTGAGTGGTTGACATGGCAGCTCCTAGGAGCTCCATCTTCACTGTGGGACAATACCAGAACAAACTCCCTCTCTCCTCCCTCCCTCCCTCCCTCTTTTTGAGATAGGCTCTCTCTAGCCCAGGCTGGCCTCAACTCACAGCAATCCTCCTGCCTCAGCCTCCCAAGTGCTGGGATTACAGGCATGAGCCACCAGGCCTAGTCCCAGAATTGTTTTCAAATAAGCTTTGGGGTGGATTTCTGGGGCCTTCATGGGGTTTCCAGGCCTGGTCCTTTGCAAGGCGTGTTAGTGGGAAGTAGCCTGTAAAAACACAGGAGCTCCTGAATTCTTGAAATTAGAGATTCATCGTAAGTCTTCTCCTGTACTATGAGAGAAAAGCTAGGCATGATAGAACAAGTAAAAGAAGCCATTTTCAGCTGCACAGCATGACTCTTTTGGAATTGTCCCAAAAGGTGTTTGAGGTTGGTGTGACCCAGTCAAGAAGATTAATATGACAAAGTTATACGATGATGGGGGAGGAGAGGGTTGCAGTCTACAATAGCTTTGTGTTACTAACAAAAGCTTTCAGATGACAGATTTTTTTAAAAGATTTTTTTATTATGTGTGTCTATGTAGGAGTATGTATATACACACAAGTGTAGGTGCTCAGAGAGTCCAGACATTGGATCCCCTGGAGTTGGAGTAAGAAGCAGTTAGGAGCTGCCTGACATGGGTTCTGGGAACTGAACTCAGGTCCTCTGAAAGAACAGTACAAACTCTCAATCACTGAGTCATCTCTCCAGCGCAGATGATAGCTATACTGAGCACTGATGGAGCCCAGGACTTGTGGTTTGCAAGTCATTTTCATTAACAGCTGTTATCCCCTCTCCTAAGGAAGATAGCAAAGAAAAGTGTTTAATCTAGCAAAGATAAAACTCATGGGTTAAGCCAGGCATAGCAGCTCACACTGGTGACCCCAGCACTCTGGGGGCTGAGGCAGGATTATCATGATCTGGAGGCCATCCTGGGCTACAGAGTGAGATCCTGTCTCAAAACAGTAAAAATCATGAGTTAAGTAGAAAAATATTCTGTTTTCCCACTAAGCTAGGAGGTTTTCTGGGAATGTCCCAGGGACTAGAACAGATTTTTAAGATCTGGTGACGTTTAATGATGCCTAGTCATTGCTTGAGGGGGTCTTTTGCCAAAAGTAACCCCTTGTTTACCTTCTACCTACATATACATGTGAATTTTTTGGCACTCATCAATTAAAAGCTTTAATTACAATAAACCATCAAATGAATTTCACTTAAATGAGTCAGGGAAGGTTTTCATGGATTTAAGGATTTTAATTTGCATATGCACATGTGTTTCATGTGTGTGTGCCTGTAGAGACCAGGAAGAGTGTATCAGATCTCCTGGATCTGGAGTTACAGGCAGTTGTGAACCACCAGTTGGGGGTGCTGGGAACCAAACTCTGGTCCTCTAGAAGAGCAGTAAATGCTCTTAACCACTGTGCCATCCCTCTAGCCCTGTATGGATTTCATAATTGGGTATTGAATGACTTAACAAAAGCCTGCCTGATCTGTAAATTGAAAGTGCAGCATTCAAGAAATAGCATTAAGGGGCTGGCGAGACTCTCAGTTAAGAGCACTGGCTGCTCTTGCAGAGGACCTGGGTTCAATTCTCAGAACCCACAGGGAGGCTAGCAACCATCCCTAACTTCAGTTCCAGGAGATCTGGTGCCTTCCTCTGGCCTCTTCAGGCACTGCATGTACTAGTGCACTTAACATGCAAGCAAACTACTTGTAACACATAAAATAAAATAAAAATAAAAGAAATGGTATTAAGCTGGGTAAGGTGGCATACACATGTAATTCCAGAACTTGGGAGGCAGAAACAAGGGGATTACTCTTCGTTTGAGGCCAGTTTGGTCTATATAGCATGTTCACACATCAAGACCCTGTGTTTAAAAAAAAACCTGTAGAGGAAAAAGAGTTACATTTCCAATAGACTTTTTAAAAATGAATGATCCTAAAACTTACCATTCTAAAAATGATTCCACTCTTGTACCCATGTCTAAATCTTATGCTTTTGTGTGTGTGCACATATGTGATCATATATGACGTGTGCACATGCACATGGAGCCCAGAGGTCAGTGGGGGGTATCATCCTTTATTCACCTTGATTTTTGAGACGGAGCTGCTCCCTGAACCGGGACTTCACTGATTGGCTGGACTGGCTGGCCAGCGTGCCCCAAGATCCTCCTGGCCTGTGTATTATACCGGTACTCCTCACCCCTGGGGGGTTACAGCCGGGCCCTGTACCCCCTCTTTCACATGGCCTCTGGAGATCGGACTTGAGTCCCCACGCTTTTGCAGTAAACACTTCACCTACTGAGGCGCCCCTAATGCTGTCTCGCCCTTTTGTTTTTTTCTTTTTGCAATAAAGTTCAGCTATTTTCTCAGTTTGAAGAACTTGATGGTGACCTTTGTCTGCAAATACTCAAGGAATATGCAACATTGCCTATGTTGTATATACATGGTGGATTTATCACAGCTCACTGAAACTCCTTTAGTACATATACTCGTACCTATGTGCATGTCTATGAGTTAGAGTGCAGTTGTCTTGGAGGTTAATGTTGAACAACACAGGGGATCAGTAGTGAAAATTAGATACAGCACATAACACATAATCCAGCCTTAGGTTATCAGACCCGCTTTATTGATGTTGCCGTGCACCAGATGGTTGGTTCAAGGTCTTCGACCTTACAGAGGACAACTTGGGCAATAACAACTTGGGTTCTATGAACCAGAACAGTGAAGCCCACTTCCATAGGAGGAGCTCAAAATGAGATTGGGGAGATTAAGTGGCTTGAATAATCTCTATTTATTATAATAAACAGTATTTTACATTACATTATCTGATGTCAGTCCAAACAGAAATTTCTACAGTAGATATTTAGTCCCACTTTTAAATTATTATTTTTATTTTTATGTGTATAAGTGTATTGCTTGCATGCATGGGAGTGCACCCGTGTGTATGAGTGTATTGCTTGCATGCATGTGAGTGCACCCGTGTTGTGCAATACCACGGAGGTCAGAAGAGGACTTCAAATTCCCCTGGAACTGGAGTTAAGGACGGTTCATAGCTGCCATGTGTGTGCTAGGAATTGAACCCGGGTCCTCTGCAAGATCAGTCAGTGCTTTTAACCACTGAGCCATCTCTCCAGCTCCTTAAATTATTTTTAAAATTATTTTTAAAATTATTTTTCTATTCATGTGTGTGGTGTGCATGTGTGTATATACGTTTGCACCTCTGTGGGCACACCTTTGTGGGCACATGTGTATAAGTGGTTGTGCATACGGAAGCCCAAGGCTGATGTGGGGAACCCTCATGGGTCTTCCACTTTTCAATGAGGCAAGGTCTCTCAACAAAACCCAAAGCTGGCCAATGTGGCTAGCCTCAGCTAGCTGGCTTGCTCTGAGGCTCCTGTCTCTGCCTTCAATGCTGGAGTTACAGGAGGGCTGCCATACCCACTTAGCATTTATTTGGGTTCTGTGGATCTGAATTCAGATCCTCAGGATTACGAGGCAAGTACTTAGCCACTGAGCCATCTCCTCAGCTCCTAATTTTCTGACTTTGGATTTAGCAAACGATGTATAAAGCAATATGCACGCTGCATGGGAACACAGACACCACTAGATTTTCCATGTTCTCCTAAACTTAGTTTCCTGGTGTGCACTCAGATGGTATAAGTGGTGATCTCTAGGCTTAGGTCATTAGATTTAGCCAATAACAGTAGAAGAAATCAGTGATACTCGACTTTCAAATAACAAGTCATTTTTTCATATGTGGATGACTCATGTAATGTTTGGGGTACATTTATATTAAAATATTAACCATGGTCTCTCTGAAATTAAGATTTTGTTGGGGGGTCTGTGGCTGTGTCCAGCCCTAGATTTGTGGTTTTAGGTGGTTCGGTAGATTTCGGCTTTTCTATGAGGATCTAAAACTAAAGAAAATGAGACCAAAAAAGGCCGCAGGCCACATAGGGAAGGCGGCACACGTAGTGAAATCTTGAGCAGCGTTTCCTCAATTGATTTCCACCCAAGACCTTCCCTGTATCCGGAGGAACAAATCGAGTTAACCCTGGAAAGCTGGGTCAGCGGTCAAAAACCAGGAGCCAGAGCCTTAAGTGTTCTCTTTGTGAGAATTGGTACATTAGGGTCAAGCAGGATTTGCTTCCACATAGGGAAGGCGGCACACGTAGTGAAATCTTGAGCAGCGTTTCCTCAATTGATTTCCACCCAAGACCTTCCCTGTATCCGGAGGAACAAATCGAGTTAACCCTGGAAAGCTGGGTCAGCGGTCAAAAACCAGGAGCCAGAGCCTTAAGTGTTCTCTTTGTGAGAATTGGTACATTAGGGTCAAGCAGGATTTGCTTAGGTCATTCATAGAATTTTGGAAGACAGATTAGAGAAAAATAGATTTGAAAAGCAAATAGAAGTGTGTGTCCTGTACTTGAGAGACATGAATTTGGTCCGATACCAGGACCTACAAAGTGAGGCCCTTTCACCCTGCCTTGGCCAGAGCCCACATCGGTTTTGGCTGATATACACAGACTGCTGAGGAGTCGGAGGCTCCAGGTGAAGGGTCTCTCTCAACCTCAGATCTCTGGCTCTAGAAGGGAAATACAGTCAGGTGTTCGAGATCACTGCCATTTAAATAAGGAGGTGGGCTTTTACCACACACTTCTCGTGACCTGGGCAAATCAGATATGTTCCAAGTCACTGCCTCGATCAGGCGTGAATTAGACTGTGTTGTGTTCACAGGTCATTCGTCTTGTTATTACCACTCCCTCACTGAGTGACTTCTGTTTCCACAAGGAAAAACGTTAAAACATTTCTTTTAAGCAAAGGTGTCAGCTGAAAATAATTGGGGGCCGAAAACCACAGCAACTGGGAACCAAGTCTGGGGAACCTGATGGTTATTGATGTCAATATAATCGTAGGTTACAGGGTATTTAGGAAAGAGTCACATCATGATTTTTGACAATAAGAATTAAAAGTATGTTTAAGAAAACAATGCATGTGTATTGAAGACCAGAAATCAAAGTTGGGACCCAAGAGAGGGCTCAGGGTTAAGAGTACTTGCCACTCCTTTTAAAATTTTTATTTTTATTTTATGTGTATGAGTGTTTTGCCTGCATGTATGTAAGTGCACCCATGCATACAGTGCCCACAGAGAACAGAAGAGGACGTCAGGTCCCCTGGGACTGTAGTTACAGGTGATTGTTAGCTGCCATGTGGATGCTGGGAATTGAACCCTGGTCTTCTGCAAGAGCAGCCAGTGCTCTTAACTGCTGAACCATCTCTCTGGCTCCTCTTGTAAAATTCTTAAGTCCAGGCTGGCTTGAAACTGCCTATGTAGCCAAGGATGATCTTGAAGTCCTGATCCTCCTGTCTCCACCTATTGAATGCTGGGATTGTAGGCATGCATCACCATACCCAGTTTATGCCACGTGGGGAATCGAACCCAAGCTTTGTACATGCTAGGCAAGCACTCTACCAATTGAGCCATACCCCCAGCCCCTCTGTCACTTATCTGAAGAGACTTTGAATGTGTGCCTTCTTCTCTCCTCCTTCCAGAGTGGAAATAGTCTTAATGTGAACTCAGAGCACTGTTATAAGGTTGAGCTGACATATTTAAAAAGACAGTAGAAAGTCCCATGCTTACACGGGACAAGTACTTTATACACAATAGCTGTTGTCACTTTCTGGAAATTTGAGTACCAGTGTTAAATGCATGGAAAGTTGTTGCCATCAATTGAACATCTAGTCTTGAGTCCCTGCATGTTAATTAGGGAACAAATAGCCTGTTCCTAAATCTTTGGCCAGTGCTAACTTGTAAAACTAACTCTTGCCTACAGTTTAACCACTTGCATCTAATTGGAAGCATGTCAATGATGGCTTCAGCAAAAACGGAAGCTAAGAAGCGTCACAACCCAGTAGAGAGCATTTGCCGAAAACTCAGAGCCATCCAGAAGAGAGAAGTAATTTCGAATCCAGTTCATCAGATTATTAGATACCACCAGTCCAGCAGCTGTGACAGTCCACAGACTAAAACCAAGACCACCTTCGGGGAGGTGCTGAGGAGAATGAGCAGAACTCACCTTCCTAGGCTGGAAACTCACTCAGGTGAGAAAGCAGACGTCCCCCTTACATCCCCTGGAACTGTGTCCCCAGGAACCTTGGCCTCTCACCCCAGCGCCTCAGGGTGTCACACGCTCTGCTGTTCTGCAAGTTCTGGTAACAGCTCGTGGAGGAGAGCACAGATAGATCAGAGTTCTGTATCTTTGTCACAGTCTTGTCACAGGGAAGGTTTGCCTAGCAAATATGTAGACGGCTGCCGTGGTGAAGATACCTTCAGCACCATAACCCTTGCTTTGATTTCCCCTCTCGGGGGGACTCTACGTTTTCTCACCTGGGATTTGGTGGTGAGAAAATTATCTCTGAATGAAGATGGTAAATAATTATGTTTAAAAATATTTGCTCTTCGAAGAAAGCACTATGCATATCTATTTACAGAATATTTGAACTAAAACTTTTTCTATATGTCTGGGTGGAAGCATCCATTTTTTTTCCTTTTCTTTTTAATATTTTATTTTTATTCCATGTGTATGAGTGTATTGCCTGCATGTATGTAAGTGCACCTGTGTCGTGCAATGCCCATGTAGGTCAGAGACAGCATCAGATCCCCTGGAACTGGAGTTAAGGATGGTTGTTAGCTGCCATATGGGTGCTGGGAATCAAACCCAGGTCCTCCGCAAGAGCAATCAGTGCTCTTAACTGCTGAGCCATCTCTCCAGCCCTTTTCTTTAAAATTTTTTTTATTCATGTGTATGTATGTGTGTGTGATTGTGTATGTGTATGCCACATGGATGTGGTTACTTGCAGAGGCCAGAAGAGGGCATAGGGTTCCCTTGGAGCTGGAGTTGTTATAACCAAATGAGTTCTCTGCAAAAGTTGTATGCACACTTAGCCACTCCAACCTTCTGGTTTTTTATTTTCCATTGGTGTTTTAGGTTAGCATACAAAGTAATGGGTTTCATTGGCCATGGCGTGCACACAGGCATCCACACGGGCATGCACCAATTATTTTTTGATTCCTCTGTTTCAAGTGTATTTCTTTCTCCTCTATTAAATAAGATTTATTTTTATTCATGTGTATGTGTGTATGTGCATGTATGAGTGTTTTGTACCATGTGTGTATAAGGCCCATGGAAGCCAAAGGGTGTTGGAACCCCTTGACCTGGAGTTACAGTCAATTGTAAATCACTTGATATGGGTGCTGGGAACCAAACTCAAGCCTTCTACAAGAACTGTAAGTGCTCTTAATTGCTGAGCTGTCTCTCTAGCCTTCTTTCTCCTCCTCTTAAAAGAAAACCTTCTGAATTTTGTACACTTAAAATCTGAAGGCAAATTCTATATCACGTGATTTATAATCATTACTGTGTTGCAGTTTACTATGTTGCTCTGATTGGCCTGGAACGCTCCATGAAGACCAGGTTGACTTCAGATTCCCAGAGCTCTGCCTGTTTCTGCCTCTAGAGTGCTGGGATAAAAGGTCCTTAATGAGACCTTTTTTTTTTTTTTTGGTCTATTGATCTACTGACTAACTATCAGCTAATGTTTACTGAGTAAAATTCCTTCCCAGTAGCCCCCCAAATGAGAAACTAACCATCATGGCACAGAAAGGTTCCTTTGTATCTTCTGATACAGAAGACGGTGGTCCTGAGGACGTAGCCAGCAGTGCCTGTGAAGAGGAGTTACTCTCGGGCATTTTTCATGCTTGTGACACGAAGCATAGAGGTGAGTTACGTGGGAGAACTCAGCAGCTCATCAGAACTCAAGGGGAAATGGTTTATGTGGAGCTGTGTCTCCATGACTTCCCAGCTTGGGTTACAGGCTAATTTGGAAGTGAGGCAAGCTGCAAATTTTGTGGGTTTTATAATTTTTGTCTTTATTTTGCATATCCCAGCAAAATAACTTGAATGATTTTTTATTGAACTTATCAGCTGACTTACCAACCCTAGTCACTGTTCCAGATGACTGATACTTCATACTGGTCTCAAGAAAAACATACTCCAAATACATAAAACCACTATGCAAGCTTAGCTCACCAATTTTAGGTTTTCACTTCTGTTTTGGGGGTAGGGGTATGCTTTACAATTTTTCTGTAAGTTATTTTTAGCATATAAATGCATCCTGCCGCCTGGAGTGGTGGCACACGCCTTTAATCCCAGCACTCGGGAGGCAGAGGCCGTGGATCTCTGAGTTCAAGGCCAGCCTGGTCTATATAGTGAGTTCCAGGCCAGCTGGGGCTACAGGGAGACCCTGTCTCAAAAAGAACCCCCCCCAAAACCCAACCAACCAACCAAAAAACGATAAAAAAAAGCTTCCTGCTTATTGTAATAACATTGCTATCGGATAATCAAAAAGGTGGAAAGTCAGTAATCCTGTTTGCCTCACTATTTTTAGTGGCACTCATCGTTCCACGATTTCCTGAAAACTTCCTTTGGCCTTTTGCTTTCAGAATATTTAAAACACTAACAGGAGTAGAACTTACAAAGAGCCCCACGTGTAACAGCCAGTTTGGACTCATTTCCAGCTCCGCCTATATGTTCCCTCTCTTGTCTTTGAGGCAAATCTCAGACATCAAATTATTTCACCTGTAAATATTTTAGGATACGTTTCTGCAAGATTTTATTTCCTATTTTTATAAAAACGTTTATTGATTTGTGTGTGTGCATGCTTGCACGTGTGGTTATATGCATGCCACAGCACATGTGTGAAGGTCAGAGGACAACTTACTGGAGTCTCTTCTACCATGTGAATCCTGAGGATTGAACTCAGGCTGTCAGGCTTGGTGGCAAGCACCTTCTCTTGTTAAGCCATCTCACCTACCTCTGCTAGAGCAGTCAGTGCTCTTAACCATGGAGCCATCTCTCCAGGCCCCTATTGATATTTCTTGTCTGCCTCTATCATCACTATGATGGTGGTCAAGTAAAATTTTGTTTTTTCTTTGTTCTATAGACCCTGGCCCCAGCCGTGCACATATGCATGTGAAGCAAGTAATCTACCACGGAACTCCTTCCCTAGCCCAGAATTTCCTACTTGTTAATCTGTTTTATCAACTCAGTTAATTAACATCAGAACAATGTTTTGTCACCTCACCACAACTGTTTTACACCTCAGTTAATTAACATCAGAACAATGCCTGGAGCCTCCTCCTCCTCATACTGAGTAGTTTATAAAGTCAGCACCATTATCTTGCTGCTCAAATTGTCCCAGAGTTGGCCAACAGAATACCTTCTCCAGCTGGCTCCCCTGTCAGATGGGCCTCCCTCCCTCCTCCTCCTCCCCTTCCTTCCCTCCCTCCTCCTCCCCTTCCTTCCCTCCCCTCCCTCCCTCCTCCTCCCCTTCCCTCCCTCCCTTCCCTCCCTCCCTCCCTCCCTTAAATACTTATTCTCTGAAAATTTTGTATTTATACAGTTTATTTTGATCATATCCATCTACTGTTACCTCCTTCCAATCCCCCCACTACTCCCCACCACCCCATCACCCTCCCAAGTTCATGGTCTCCTCTGTTATTAGCCGTCTGAGTCTAATTCGTGCTGCGCTATGCTGCATCTTGGTGTGGGCCATCCACTGAGCATGGACAACCTATCAGAGGTCATATCCCCAAAGCACAGTGACTGTCCTCTGCTGGGTTCCTTTCCCTTATGAAATTGTTCAAGATCATCTTGAGCAGTTCCTGATCCAGCCTTGTGATGAGATTTTCTTCCAGGATCTCTGGAACTCTTCATGGAGTGTTGGATACAGACCACAGCCTAGGGAAATGGAGGGGCTGTTTTTTCAGTAGTTAGATGTGTATACATTTTTCAAAGATAAAATTCATTGAGCTTATGAGCCTTTCTTCCTAAGCAAACCCAAGACT
>NW_008340972.1:409381-411708 GCF_000622305.1 Nannospalax galili | reverse complement strand
GTCTACATAGTGAGTTCCAGGACAGCTGGGGCTACAAGGAGACCCTGTCTCAAAAAAAAAAAAAAAAAAAAAAAAAAAAAAAAAAAAGGCCTACTATTCAGCGTGTCATTGGCCCTCAATATAGAGCTCATTTCAGTCAGGTGTGGTGACACATGCCTGCAGGCCCAGCGCTCAGGAGGCAGCGACCTGAGGATCTCAAGTTTAAGGCCAACCTGGGTAGCATAGCCAGACTGAAGAACACATATGGCTGAAAATGGAACTTAGTCGTAGCCTGGCTGCCTGCCGAGCACCGGCCCCAGGAGAGCCCCAGCGCCCCAGAAACAAAATCTCGCTTGGTGTTTGTGCTGGATAGTTTTAGTGTCAACTTGACTCACCTGGGTAGAGGGAGCCTTGAGTGCAAATTGCCTCTATTGGACTGGCCTGTGTCCATGTCCATGGGGCATCTTCTTGATGGTGATGTGGGAGGGCCCAGCCCACTGTGGGTGGTGCCACCCCTGGGCAGGTGGGCCTGTGTTGCATAAGAAAGCAGGCTGAGCAGGGGCCAGGGGAGCAAGCCAGTAAGCAGCTTTCCTCCATGGCCTGTGCTCCAGCTCCTGCCTCCAGGTTCCTGCCCTGAATTCCTACCTTGGCCTCCCTCAGTGACGAACTATGACCAAGGAGATGTAAGATAGAATAAATCCTTTCCTCCTCAAGTTGGTTTTGGTTGGCATTTTTATCACAGCAGTAGAAAGCTAATATAGTTGTATGCACAAGGAATAATTTCCAAATACCAATGCCTACACTCCATGTATTAGCACCGGCTGGGGAACGTTGTCTCCTTCAAGGCTTGCCAGAGGAATAACCTACTTTTGCTGGCAGAACTGAGCTAGCTCCTGGGGACTGAAGGCTTTGGATTTTGCTGTGGGCCCCGACAGCTCTTCTTGGTTCTTTGCCATCTGTGTCACTGCAGTGGTCCAAGACATGACAGTTTGAGCCTTCAAAGCCAGCGAGGGAGGGAGGCAGGCAAAACATGTTACACAGTCTCCAGGAGCTTGGTCATACATCGCACCATGTTCTAGTTAGAATCCAATCACGCCCATACCCAAGCCACAGGGGAAGGGAGTTAACACAGGCTTGAAATCCAGGAGGAGAGCTTACCAGCCTTGGAATTTGTCCACGTCGATACCACAGTACGATTGCGAAATATAAGAGTTTTGTTTTACTATTTCTCTTTTTTCTATACTGGGGGCTGGAGGTGTAGCTCAGTATTAGAATGTGCACTTAGCAGCTGTGAAGCCCACCCCCACCCCACCCAAAGACATAAATTAGCATATTCTGAGTATATGTACACATTTCCAGATTTGTTTTGTGATCTTCTTTTTCTCAACATAGTACTTACAGCATTAATTTTCTTTTTCCCTTCAGCATTTGATAGCATTGGCATTAATTTGAATTAAATTTTTTCTTACTGTGTGTTAACGTCACATATTAATGACATTCAGTACGCTATTCTCACCCTTCACACAACTTAGACTAACAGGCATTTATCTCATCCCCAAACCCTCTCTACCCCACTACTCTTGCTCTCCTCAGATTCTAGTAATTTCTATTTCCAGGTCAATTCTGTTTTTAGCTTCCACAGGAGACAGAATGTGTAGGTCTTGTCTTTCTGTATAGTATAACTTCCTCCACCACATTCCCTTTCTGTAACTGGCGACATTCCATGCTGTGTTGTGGCCGAATGCTATGCTGTTGGATGCATATTGGATATAATTTTATCCGTTCATCTGCTGATGGGTCCAAGCTGACACAGTGTCTTAGCTACGGCGAACATGGCCACAGTAAACGTAGACTGCAGGGGTCTCTCTGATGTGCTGATGTCATTTCCTTGAGTTATATACTGGCGTAGGATAGCTGGATCATATTGTATGTTGAGTTTTATTTTTCTGCGGTAATCCCATGTTCTCCATAACAGGTTCACTAATTTCCATCCCCTCCAATAGTGTATGAGTTCCTTTTCTCCACATCCTCGCTACGGTGTTTTATTATTACTGGTGTATGTACCCTTGGTAACAGTCATTCTAAGCGGAACGAGGTAGAAGCTCGCTGTAGCTTTGATTTGTATTTCTCTGATGCCTAATGACACTGATCCTTCCTCTCGCCTATTTATTGGTCATTATATATCTTTTTGGAAATATCTATTGAAAACTCTGCCCATTTTAATTAAATTTTTTGATCTCCTTGTATGTTCTGGATATTACCCTTTGTTCAGATGAACAGCTGGTGTTTTCCTCCATTCTGTAAACTCTCTCTTTTACTTTGTTGATTTGCTGTGCTGTGCAGAAACT
>NW_008340972.1:401658-409324 GCF_000622305.1 Nannospalax galili | reverse complement strand
CTCTCTCTCTCTCTCTCTCTCTCTCTCTCTCTCTCTCTCTCTCTCGGTCAGAGGACAACTTGCAGGAGTCGACTCTTTTTCCACCATGCGGATCCCAGGGATCAAACTCTGGTCATCAGCTTTGGTGGCAAGTTCCTTTCCTGGCTGAACCATCTCTCCAGCCTGAAAAGCTTTTTAATTTGAGGTGCTATCCTCTTATCGCTGTTTTTGCACTTGGCATCTCTGTACCTTGGAGTCATTTCTGGGAGGTTCTTGCCTTCCTGCATGGTTTCCTGCATGGTTTCTTCTAGTTCGAGTTTCAAGTCTTGTATTTGGGACTTGGAGTTGATGTCTGTCTGGGGAGAATGGTCTACTTCCAGTCCCTCTGCATTATTACCCAGACTCCCAGCCTGCTGTCTAGTCTCTATGATGCTTTGGGAAGCTTTGTTGAGACTTGCTTGTCCCATGTGACATGGTACATGGCAGAGGACGGCTTCAGGGAGTTGGCTCTCCTTCCACCACAGGTTCTGGGATTCAAACTCAGGTCATCAGGCTTGCATGGAAAGTGCCTTTGCTCACTGCTCACACACTCTTGATTTAATATCTGAATCTGATGGGCTGCATTTTTACCCACTCCTGAAGGGACGCATGAGCTCGCACCCCTGGCTGCTGAGCTACGGATAGTTTGATGGCTTCTGGGGAGGGAGCGTGCCCCTGGTAGGTGGACCATGGCTGCTCACCCAGGAGTACATGGGCAGCACAAATAGGACTTGGTGGGTTATTTTTAAAAAAAAGGAAAAAAGGAAGTTGGAGCTGGGGAGGTGGGGCCTGAATCTAGGAAGAGTTAGGGGCAGAGGGAATTAAATATGATAACATACTCTATGAAATTGTCAAAGAATGAAAATGTATTAAAAATAAGGGCTAGAGAGATGGTTCAGTGGTTAAGAGCACTGTCTGCTCTTGCAGAGAACCCAGGTTTGATTCCCAGCATAAAATAAATATTAAATAATAATAAAATAGGCCGGGTGAGGTGGTTAACACCTTTAAATCCCAGCATTCAGATCAGAAGCAGGCAGATCTCCATGAGATCAAGTCCAACCTGGTCTACATAGAAAGTTCCAGGCTAGCTGGGGCTGCTTGTCTCATAAAGCTAAAAATAAATAAAAATACCCTATCCAAAGTCAGTTTTTGAGAGTGAAATTTCATCTAGGGCAGAAGATAAAGTTCCCTTACTAAATGCTTTTTTCAAAATTGTCTATTTCTCAAAAATTTATTCTTTGACAGTTAATTTCCTACATGTATGTAACACGTTGCGATCCCTTACCCCACCTTCTCTTACCCCTCCGCCACTCCATCAGCTGCTCCTCCCACCGAGTTCCATCAGTGAAAAATAATTATTTTCTGCATTTGTCTGTGTGTATCATGTATGTTTCAATGTTGGCATGCACATGCCACGTCAGGAGTATGGCACTGAGAACAAGGAGTCAGTCCTCTCCTTCCACTTTGCGGGTTCCAAGGTTGAACTCAGGGGGTCAGGCTTGGCAGCAAGTGCCTTTCTTCCCTCCTGAGCCATTTCTCTGGCCCTCACCCCACTTTCCTGTTGTACTGGTCACTTTTCTGTTGCTGTGATAAAACTCCATGACTGAGGCAACTTATAGAAGGAAGAGTTTATTGGGCTTATGTTTCCAGAGGAATGAGAGTCTATCACGGAGGGAGGGATGAGGGATGAGAGTCCATCATGGAGGGGAGGGATGGCAGGAGGCAGCCAAAGCAGGAAGCTGAGGGCTCACATTTCCAAGCAGGCCCAGGAAGCAGAGACCAGCTGGAAGTGGGCATGGGTATATGCCCCTAACGCCTGCCCCCACTGATGGCTTCCTCCAGCAAGGCTACACCTTCAAAAATTAACTGCAGCCTATGTGGGACATTTGTTTAAACTACCACACATCTTGTTTTTGTTTTTGCTTTGTGACCACTGGATTTAACCTGGGCTGCCCATGCGGGCATGGCTGTGGGGTTGTCCACTGGAACAACGGCCACACACCAAAGACCATAACTTCTCTCCAGCAGCCAATAAATCCCCAGATTGGGGGCTCTGAATGCTTTTTAGGGGAAAAAAAATGAGTGGAAAATGTATTTTGCTTACCACCCATAAATGGCTTTTGTTGTTCTTTGTTTCTGGGACAGGATCTGTGTGTGTATGTGTGTATAGCCCTTGCTAGCCTGGTACACACTATGTGGCAGAAGCTGGTCTCGAACTTGTGGTCCTCCTGCCTCAACCTCCCAAGTGCTGGAATTACAAGTGTGCATCACCATGCCTGGCCCATTGCCATTCATCGCTGTGAAGCGTAACTATCAATGGAGCTGTAGGGTAAGTCCCAGCACCCCAACTTCACAGATTCTGAGGCTTCGAGAGACTGGGAAGCTCTTTAAGTCACACAGTTCCTCATTTGAACTAAGCCCAGAGGACTCCAACCGAATCCACTGGCTTTCCTCCGCCCTGGGCTACCTCCATAGAATGACAAGGGTTATATGGCAATTTTAGAATCTACGGGATCCAAAATATTTCAGCACCTCATTCATTAAAAATACATGTTTCAGGCTCATAAAACAACTCAGAGGGCAAAAGGACCTGCCTCCAAGCCTAATGACCTGAGTTCAATCCCCAGGACCCATAGAGTGGATGCAGAAAACTGACTCCCACTAGTTAGTTGTCTTCTGACCGCCACACTCAGTGTGGCACACATGCACAAGTAAAAGCATAAAATGTAATAAAACAAGGCAAGAGATGTAGTTTAATTAGTGGCCTTCTTTCCTAGCCTTGCCTAGCACACAGCCCTGGGTTCGAGCCCCAGAACCATATAAACCAGGCGTCGTTATGCATACCTGTGATCCTAGCACTTAAGAGGTAGAGGATCAGAGGATCAGGAGGATCAGAGATTTAAGGTTATCCTTGGTTACATAAAGAGTTTGAGACTGGCCTGGGCTACATGAGAAACTTTAAAAATTTTATTTGCCTCTCTTCCTCCTTAAGGTACAGTACGAGTGGGCAAAATAATAGATTTCCTGAGCCAAACCGCTAGCCAGGACTTGGGAGACAGTGCCCTTGAGGAGCTGTGGACTGTGCTCGATCCTGGAAAGACGGATGTACATATGGACCTGAGCACATTCCAGGCCATCATGAAGGAGTGGATGACTTGCTGCAGAAATAGGTGAGCAGGGTCCAGCAGAACCATCCCCGTGGACCTGAGCACTCCTTTACTTTGATGGAAATACTGCCATTGAGGGAGTATTTCACTTCTGCAGCCGGGGATCTCCTGAAAGATGGCTGGGCTGGTGGCTGAGCCCCTCGACCAGCACTGAGCAGGGCTCAGGTGAAGCCTGATGGTGTGTATTCTAGACAGTTCCCAGGTGCTGTGGCTGCAGAGGGGGTGTATACCTTTGAGGACCACTCCCCAAGTACTAATCAAGCTCAACCCTGCTTAGCTTCCCAGATCAGGCATGGTCAGGATGAAATGGCTGTAGACGAGTATTATTTTCACAAGAACTGAGCCAGCACAAGAACGGAGTGAGTCATTGATATCCACTAGCAAACTGCCAGTGTATGTAAACTCAAAAAGTCCCCGTTTAAGTCAACGCAGTAACGTGGGGTCACATGGACATCCAGGATGTCAGGCTACTGGAAAGAGGAAAAATAACGAGAGGGGGACGGAAGGTGAGAGAACAGGCTGTCCTGGATCTCAGTGGCCCTGGTGGGACCTGAAGTGCGGCTGCTTTTCAGGAACCAAGTCCTGGTGCCACTTAGCTGCCCATCTTGGCTAGTAGAGCCACAGACCGGAGATTGTTGAAAGAAAACATCCAGCCCTAGGAGTGCGGGGCTCCGTGGTTCCCTGGTAAAGACGTACAGGTGACATAAGAAACAGGACAGATCTTTTGGTTGCCGTACATGGGGCAATATAAACACACAAAATATACAGTTTACAGGTAATCAAGGAAATGCAAATGAAGGGGCTGGGAGATGGCTGCATAGGTAAGAGTGCTTGCTGTGCAAGTATCAGGACCCGAGTTCAAATCCCTAGTACCTATGTAAGTAGCAGTGTGGCTGAACAGGCCTGTGACCTCTGTTCTTTTCTTTCTATGGTTCTTATAAAAACACTCACCAAAACAACTTGGGGAGGAAAGGGTTTATTTTATCTCACATCTCCCAGATCACAGCTTATCACTGAGGGAAGTCAGGACAGGAACTCAGAACAGGAACCTGGAGGCAGGAGCACAGGCCATGGAGGAACGCTGCTTAGTGGCTGCTCCTCTGGCCTGTGCTCAGCCTACCTTGTTTCAAATATTTTTATTTTATGTGTACGATTATATTGCCTGCATGTATTTAAGTGTACCAGCATGCAGTGCCCACAGAAGTCAGAAGAGGGTGCTAGATACCCCTGAACTGTAGTTACAGGCAATTGTTAGCTGCCATGTGGGGTTCAAATCCGGGTCCCCTGCAAGAGCAGTCGGTGCTCTTAGCCCCTGAACTGTCTGTTGCTCCAGTCCCATCCTTCCCAGTGTTTAAGACTCATAAGCTGCTGCCTTTGCAAGTCTGCACTGACCCCCCTGAGCTATGTCCAAACCACTGGGACCCTGTCCCCTAACCAGGCGTTGCCCAGCAACATTTACCTGCTGTTTCTGCATGCGGGGGTCTCCGTATTTCAGAGCTTACAGGTGGTACAGGTAATTTTATTTTGGGTTTTGATCAATGTCCACTTTGTTTATCGAGTCAGGGGCTCTCTCTCATCTAGCCTGGAGCCTGCTGATTCTGGCTAGGGTGTCTAGCCTGCTCACCCTGGGGATCTTCCTGTCTCTGCTTCCTGAGTGCTGGGATTGCAGGTGACTGCCACACCTGCCTGGGTTTTAAGTGGCTCCAAACTCAGATGCTCATGTGTGTGCTGAGTGCTTTACCCACTGAGCTGTCTCCCCAGCCCCTGGAATAGATAGTCTAAGACTCAGAGGGAAATAGTTAAATATCAAAGTACAGAACATAGCTAAATACTGCGTGGGACTTTGGTCTGGCGAGGGTCCTGGCTCACTGGGTCTGCCCTCACGTGCAGGGAAGAAACAAGAAGTCAGTCAGATGACAGCACAGAAGACGCTGTGTTTGAACTACAGGACGGTGAGCGAGCAGGTGGGCTGTGTGGGGGCTGTTGGGGCTTCCTGGCTGCTGTCCTGCAACGTGGAGAAGGTGAAGTATTCATAAAACTCTCTTGTAGGTGTTACAGTTGTGATGAGCACAGACATCACAGATACCCCGTTGGGCTTCGAGGCTTGGTATGGAGTCGTGTCTGAGGGAGTCTTGTAAGAGCTCTGCGCTTTCTTAATGCCTCTACTGCCCTTCTTTCTTTCCCTGTTTTTTTCACAGATCCACAGATTCTACTTTGTGGTAGAACACAAGTGACTTTAAAATTTCAAGTATTCGGAACCATCTGCATTAGAACTGGTTTCACTGGGAACAGAGGTTCTTGTAAGATTGGTAATCTAAAACCGGAAGCCCTTTCCTCCATAGATTCCCAGTGTTTTCTATAAAAAACCAAGTTCCATTCAAAAAACTGTCCTGAAGTTAACCGTTAGGTCACTGGGATATTTTATACATATGAGTGTATGTATATGTATGTAAATATTTGGATTATTAAAAAATTAATTTTTTAAAATTGTACTTAATTTAATTTTTTTATTTTTTGGTCTTTTTAAGACAGGGTCTCCCTGTAGCCCCAGCTGGCCTGGGACTCACTGTGTAGACCAGGCTGGCCTTGAATTCAGAGATCCACTTGCCTCTGCCTCCTGAGTGCTGGGATTAAAGGTGTGTGACACCACTCCTAGCCTACTTCATTCTTTAATTTTTAAGAGTTTCTGAGACAGAGTCTCCTTGTAGGCTCAGGCTGGCCTGGAACTTATTATGTAGATCAGTCTAGCCCAGATCTCTGAGATCCATCTACCTCTGCTGCCTGGGTGTTAGGCTAAAGGTATGGCCACCACATCCAGCCCTAGATTTTATGCATAGTGTTTTGCTTGTATGTATGTAAGTGTACCATATGTGTACAATGCCCCCACAGGCCAGAAGAGAGCTTTAGATTCCCTGGAACTTGAGCTAAGAACAGGTGTCAGCCACCACATGAGTGCCTGGAACCGAACCCAGGTCCTCTGCAAGAGCAGTGAGAGCTCTTAACCACTGAGCCATCTCTCTAGCCTCTATATTGGATTTTTATTAAGACGGCATCTCATAGCTCAGGTTGGCCTGAAACTCTGGATAAGGCCGAGGATAACCTTGTGCGCCTGGTCCTCCCGCCTCCGCCTCCTGAGTGCTGGGATTGCTGGTGTGTGCTCCCGTGCCTGGCTGGAAAGAGCTTTGATGATCTCTCTAGCCTCTATATTGGATTTTTATTAAGACGGCATCTCATAGCTCACGTTGGCCTGAAACTCTGGATAAGGCCGAGGATAACCTGTGTGCCTGGTCCTCCCGCCTCTGCCTCCTGAGTGCTGGGATTGCTGGTGTGTGCTCCCCTGCCTGGCTGGAAAGAGCTTTGTTACTGTGTAGTGTTTGTTGTCGGTGTGAACTGATTATGATAAGGAGGGGAAGAAGGAAATGTCTTTGGACTGTTTATTCCTGTTTGGATTTAATCACGTGCCTTACTGTGCTCAGAAGGGATGGAGAGTGATGATGATGATTCGTGTGTCATCTCTCCCCTCCAGAGCAATGTCTGATTTGATTACCTACATGGCAGACCTGCACTTAAACAAGCAGAGATTGGAGGAGGAAAACTCTAAGTGTAAGTTGGCCTTGGACGCTCTGGAAGAGGCCAACAGGCAGTTAGCAGAGGATTGTGCTGAACTGCGCCTTCAGATAAAAAGGTGAGCCACAGTGCTGGGCTTTCAGGTTTGCATTGTCTCTTAAATCCTTGGCTGAGTATCATGTACATAGCACAACGTCCACCCTTTGAAAAGGTCGAATCAGTGGTTTCTTCTATGCTGACAAGGCTGTATGGCCATCACCATGATCAAACCCAAGAATATTTTCATTTCAGGAAGAAACTCAGTGCCCGTCGACGGTTACTGCAGACTTCTCTCCCCTTCTCCCAGCCCCCAGCAGCTACTAATCTGTTCTGCATATTTGATATAAATGGACTCTTAACACTACGTGGCCTTCTGTGCCTGGCTGTTACTTGGCATCATGTTTTCCAAAGGTTTGCCCAGATTATAGCAGATAATCAATCATTCCTTCATTCCTTTTTATGCCTGAGTGCTATTCCATTGTATGGACATACCACATTCTGTTTATCCATTCTTCAAGTGATAGACATTGGGTTATTTATACTTCTTGGTTGTTATGATAATGCTGTTAAGAGCATTTGTCAGTTATATGTACTGATGTTTTCAATTCTTCTGGGTATAATTAGCAGTGGAGCTGCTGTGTCATAGAGTAAGCTTATACAGAGCAGGAAGTGAACCATCCAACGTTCCTACCAGAAATATTTGTCAGCTCTTTCCCAGTGGTGATAGACTTTGTGTAATGCAACACAATGTTGCCTATGACCAGGGCATCTGTGGATTTACAAGAGCAGGCCACACGTCAGAGGAGTCTACCATCGCAAGTGTGGCTGCTAAAATGTCCCAAAGTTCTGGGTTAAATCAGATGAAAATAGCACAT
>NW_008340972.1:323170-400825 GCF_000622305.1 Nannospalax galili | reverse complement strand
TAAGTGCACCCATGTCGTGCAATGCCTGTGGAGGTCAGAAGAGAGCATCAGATTCCCCTGGAACTGGAGTTACTGACGCTTGTTAGCTGCCATGTAGGTGCTGGGAATCAAGCCTGGGTCCTCTGCAAGAGCAGCCACTCCTCTTAACTTCTGAGCCATCTTTCCAACCCCAATGTTGTTGTTTTTCTTTTAATATTTTTATTTTATATGTATGAGTATTTTGCCTACATGTGTGTAAGGGCACCACATGGGTGCCTAGAGATCAGAAGAGGATGTTGGATCCCCCAGAACTAGAGTTAAGGACAGTGTTAGCCACGATGTATGCTGGGAACTCAAACCAGGTCCTCTGGAGGAGCAGTAAGTACTCTTAACTGCTGAGCCATCTCTCCAGCCCCAACATAATGATATATTCTTGTTTTTGTTTTTCTTTTGAAACAGGGTCTTACTATATAGCCTTGGCTTGTCTGGAACATGCTGTGTAGACCAGGCTAGCCTTGAACTCAGTGATCCCCTTGCCTCTACCTTCTGAGTGCTGGGATTAAAGGCATATGCCGCCACACCTGGGATACAATTTTGGTTTTTTATTGTTTTGTTTTAGTTTTGGTCTTTTTGAGACAGGGTCCCCCTGTAGCCCCAGCTGGCCTGGAACTCACTATGTAGACTAGGCTGGCCTTGAACTCACAGTGCCTCTGCCTCCCGAGTGCTGGGATTAAAGGCATGCGCCACCACATCAGGCTTTCCAGCCCTTGCTTTTTTCTTTTAAAATAATTTTATCGGGGCTGGAGAGATGGCTCAGAAGCTAAGAGCTGTGGTTGCTCTTCCAAAGGACTTGGGTTTGGTTCTCAGCACCTATATGGTAGCTAACAACTGTCCCAAACTCCAATTCCAAGGCATCAGACGCCCACTTCTGGCCTCCGTGGGCATTGCCTGACATGAGTGCACTTAAATACATGCAGGCAAAATACTCATAGACATAAAAACAAATAAAAATAAAATTTTAACTTTTTTCCTGTTATGTATGTCTGCGTGCTTGTGTAACTTTGCATGCAACATGTATGCAGGAGCCTCCAGAGGTATCAGAGCCTATAGAACTGGAGTTACAGGTGACTGAGTCACACCATGTGGGTGCCAGGACCTGAACTTGGGTCCTCAGCAAGAGCAGCAAGCACTCCTAACCATTGAGCCATGTCTCCAGCCCCCACGTTTGCCTTTTTAAATACTTAGTATAACATCTTGTTCAGAGTTGGAGCCCAATATTTTTTGAATGATCAGTGTAATTAATTCCTTAGCAAGAAAAAGATGTACCTTCTTTGAGATCCTCAGAGAATGACTACTAGTCTAATGAGCTATACAAGTAGCTTATTCTAGGACACAGGTTATCACAGTATATTTAATCAGTTTTTTCTTGATGGTTATTTGGATTTTTTCCAATGCTTTGCTATTCTAAAAATGCCATCAAAGACTTCACAGAATGTGTCAACTGGAGTCCAGCAATATTCCTTCCTGGTCTGCAAACCATGAAGGCAAATACATGTCTTTCATCTTCCATTGTAACCCCCATATCGGGTATTACTTAAATAGCCTTAAGATTATGTTGACTAAATCACATTGTTTAGTCAGGAAAAGAACCATGTCATTCAGGCAGTGATGAGTTTTGAAAAGACTAAATTTTAAAATATTTCTTATTTTCTGTGTATGAGTGTATTGCCTGCATGTAGGTAGGTGCACCCCTGTCGTGCAATGCCTGTGGAGGTCAGAAGAGGGTGTCGGATTCCCCTGGAACTGGTTTTATGGATGGTTGTTAGGTGCCATGTGGGTGCTGGGACTTGAACCTGGGTCCTCCGCAAGAGCAGCCAGTGTTCTTAACCACTGAGTCATCTCTCCAACCCCAAGACCCTAAATTTTCAATTTAAAAAATTATTGTGTGTGTGTATACGATGTGTGTGTGAGTGCAGGCACATACCATAGTGTGCATGTCGAGGTCAGAGGATAACTTTGTGAAGTCAATTCTCTTTCTACCTTTTTTTTTCGTTTTAATTTTTATTTTATGTGTATGCCTGTATTGCCTGCATGTATGTAAGTGCACCCGTGTCATGCAATGCCCACGGAGGACAGAAGAGGCTGTTGGATCCCCTGGAACTGGAGTTATGGACAGTTGTTAGCTGCCATGTGGGTGCTGGGATTCGAACCCGGGTCTTCTGCAAGAACAGAGTTCTTAACCGTTGAGCCATCTCTCCAGCTACCCCGCTTTTTTAATCAAAATCCCCATGACATTCTTCAGAGTTGGAAAAAACCATCCTAAGATTCATATGGAAGCACAAAAGACCTCCGATAGCCAAAGCAACCCTGAGCACAAAGAGCAATGCCGGGGGATTACTATACCAGATTTTAAGCTGTATTACAGAGCTATAGTCATAAAAACAACAGGGTACTGGCACAAAAATAGACCCCTAGATCGATGGAACAAAATTGAAGACCCAAATTTGAGTAAATGCAATTTCAGCCACCTGATTTTTGACAAAGGGGCCAAGAACATTCACTGGAGGAAAGACAGCAAGTTCAGCAAAGGGTGCTGGCAAAACTGGATCTCCACTTGTAGAAGAATGAAACTAAACCCCTATCTTTCACCTTGCACAAAAGTCAATTCCAAATGGATCAAAGACCTCTTTCTACCTTTTATGTGGGTTTTGGGATCAAACTCGGGAACTGGGATCGAATGCACGTGCCTTTTCAATGGCCTGAGACTCTAAATATGTTTTAAATTTTCATTTGATTATTATTTTGGTCTTTTTGAGCCAGGGTCTCCCTGTAGCCCTAGCTGGCCTGGAACTCACTATGTGGACCAGGCTGGCCTCGAACTCACAGAGATCCGCCTGCCTCTGCCTCCGGAGTGCTGGGATTAAAGGCGTGCGCCACCACACCTGGCTTAATTTGATTATTTCAAGCATGTTTTTCTCTAAGAATTCCATGCATACATACAATGTAGTCTGATCATATTCACCCACAACTCCTCCCCTAACTCCTCCTAGACCTGCCCCAGCCCTACAACTTTGTCCTCTTACTTATTTTCATGACCCACTGAAGTCTCTCAGTTAGGTTCAGAACTATGTCTGTTTTCCCTCTATGCCCCTCCCCGGCCCTGTTCCCTTCCACTCCTTTGTTTCCTAAGCGCCCTGACTGATGGAGGATGTTGTGGTATTTTTATTATCATAGGCACCTGATTTAGACTTTTTGTGGCTTTCAGCTTGGGTCCAAAAATAGTCGTCTTTCCTTAGCACCTTTGACATTGGCAGTTAACTTGAGGTTTGCTCATGGCCTTCCCCCCACCCCCACAGTGCCCGGCAAGTGATTTGGAGAACCAGCGTGTTAGAAGAAGAACTTGAGGAGCTGAAAGCCAGGGTGAACGCTTCAGAGGAGCAGAAGACCTTGACCATGGCCCAGAACAAGCAGTTTGTAAGTCATTAAGAATGGGGAAATTAGCACCGAGGTCGCGTGACAGAAACACAGGTAGGCTTGACTTAGTGACAGAGCACTTACAAAGCATGCACGAAGTCGTGACTTCAATTCCAAGCACCTCAGAGACATGGGGGGGAGGTACTTGGTTGTAAAATAATAGGTTGATGAATGAATTGGTGGAACTTTAGGAAACTACAGGCAAATAGGATTAAAAACTACTTTTCAGGACAGCTCAGCAGGTAGAAGACAGAACTAACTCCCGCAAGTTTTCCTGTGACCTTCACATGTGTGTTGTGGTATGTGTGCATGTGCACATACATAAACACATAAGTAATAAAAACTTTAAAAAATCGTTTTTCTTCAAGATTAAAATTCTTAGCCAGGCATGGCAGTATACATCTACAGTCCCAGAATTTAGGAGGTGGAAGCATGTGGATCAAGTCCAAAGTCATCCTCAGTGACATTATGACTTCAAGGTTGACATGGACTACTTGGGGCCCTGTCTCAAACAAAACAAAACAAACTATAAGTGTCTCTGTCATAATAGTTGATGAAAACCTAAACTCCCTGTAATATTTCCCAAAGTTGGGAAATGAGTTCTTAAACATGACAGAAAAGCTGTGGAAGGCGGTGCTCCTCACCTCAGGACGAGAAGCTCAAGGAAGCTTAGGTGCCCAGCGTTCAGGCCATTTCTGTCTTCTGAACATCTTGTATCCTTACTGCACTGGCCGAAGCCCAGGGTCCTACATACTCAGTCTCACTCCTTTGCATTTTATACTGTTTTATAATTTCTTTTTTAATTTTATTTCATTTTTTAAATTAAAAAAAAATTTTGGTCTTTTTCAGACAGAGTTTCCCTGTAGCCCCAGCTGGCCTAGAATTCTCTGTGTAGACCAGGCTGGCCTTGAACTCGTGGAGATCTACCTGTCTTTGCCTCCTGAGCACTGGGATTAAAGGCATGCACCACCATGCCCAGCACTGTTTTATAATTTCAAGAGAATTTTTAATATTTTTTGAATATATTTTATGTGTATGAGTGTACTGCCTGCATGTAAGTGCACCCATGTTATACAGTGCCTGCAGAGGTCAGAAGAGGGCATCAAATCCCCTGGAACTGGAGTTACAGACAGTTGTTAGCCACCATATGTGTGCTGAGAACTGAAGCCAGATCCTCTGCAAGAGCAGCCAGTGCTCTTAACCGCTGAGCCCTCTCTCCAGCCCAGATAATTTTTAATATTTTACCTCATTAGTAAACACAAAGATTCTGTGAGACAGAAGTGGATATTGTTGTAGTTTCCTGTGTGTTGCTTAAATTTACTGGAATGATAGAGTCTAGTACTGTTTTTTAATTGATTTTTTAAATTATGTGTATGTCTATATGTCTATGTGTGGGTTTATGCACAGAAGTGCAGGTGCCCTTGGAGGCCAGAAGAGGGCGTCAGATCCCCTGGAGCTGGAGTTACAGGCAATTGTGAGCTATCTGATGTGGGTGCTGGGAATTGAACATCTGGTCCTCTAGAAGAGCAGCAAGTGCTCTTAGCCACTGAGCCATCTCTCCAGCCCAGTCCTGTACTGTTTTAATGGTTCAAAGACACTTGTCTCATAATTGTTGGGACTGGAATCAAATTCAGGTTTCTGACTGCAGGCAGATGATATGTGGTGTTCCTATATTTATTTATTTGACTTGGAAGAGAGCTCTGTACAAAGGGTGTGTACACAGTCATGGGATGAGCACAGGTGTTCTCTGCAGGAATCACCATTGGCTCCCTTCAACAAAAGCCTAGCCTGGGAGATTTCTGCCTTGTTAGAAAAGCAATGTCTGTTCACTCTAAAAACATTGCATATTAACAAGGAAAAAAAAATAGCCCTGGCTTCAAAGACTGCTCAGTGGGTAAAAAGCACGAGCTGTCAAGGCTGACAACCTGAATTCAACGCCTGGGACCCACATGGTGGATGGAGAAAACAGACTGGACTCCCAAAGAAAGGGGACTCTGACCTCCACACCCGAACATACGAAATATTTTTTAAAACGTGGAGCTGGAGAAATGGTTCAGTGATTAAGAGTACTGGCTGCTCTTGCAGAGGACCTGAGTTCGATTCCCAGCACTCACATAGTAGCAAACAATCATCTACAACAACTCCAGTTCCAGGGGAATCTGATTCCCTTGTCTGATCTATGCAGGCTTTGCACAACACAGGTGCATGTACATATATATGCAGACAATACACTTACATAAAATAAAAACAGTTTTTAAAAATGTAAACCCAGGGCTGGAGAGATGGCTCAGCAGTTAAGAGCACTGGATGTTCTTACAGAAGACCCGGGTTAGAATCCCAGCACTCACATGGCAGCTAACAACTGTCCATAACTCCAGTCCCAGGGAATCCAACAGCCTCTTCTGTCCTCCACAGGCATTGCACGCCATGCGTGCACTTACCTACATGTAGGCAATACATGCATACACATAAAATAAAAATAATAAATAAAATATTTTTAAAAATTAAAAAAATGTAAACCCCCATGAAATCTTTACTTCAACCTAGTCATGAGGTCCACTGTTAGCATGTTGGCAAATGTCGTGTCCTGGAATAATTTTTCTTCTGATGGTTTGAGCTCAAGGCTATGAATGGGAAAACAGTTTTTGATGTTTGTCTGCTATGGTGACATTGACTCTGGGGCTAGCCACAGCCTCAGGTAGAAGTCTGGAAGTCCTGATGGAGTTGAGGTCAAAGATAATATGTGGTGTGAATTATTGGGGGGAAAAGCCACGTGGCTGGTTTATGATCTTCCATCTCTTCCTAATATCGTGCTGTATAGAGAAAAGACTTCACTGGTACAGAAACAACAAACTTTGAAACGTTTTAGGCCAGGCATGGTGGCAAACACCTGTGATCTCAGAACTTGGGATGGCTGAAGGATATCCTGGGCTACATAGCAAGACCTCGTCTAAATGAATAAACACAAAAGAAAATACTTTCAGGGGCTTGAGAGATGGTTCAGCTGTTAAGAGCACTGGCTGCTCTCATAGAGGACCCGAATTCAATTCTCGGAATCCACATGGTAGCTAACAACTGTCCATATCCAGTTCCAGGGGATCCGAGGCCTACTTCTGGCCTCCACAGGCATTGTAGGCATGTGGCGCACTTACATATATGCAGGTAAAACACTCACATAAAATAAAAATAAACATTTTAAAGAACAATTGATTTTATTATGTATATGAGTGTATTGCCTGCATGTGTGTAAGTGCACCCGTGTCGTGCAATGCCCGTGGAGGACACAAGAGGCTGTTGGATCCCCTGGACCTGGAGTTACAGACAGTTGTTAGCTGTCATGTAGGTGCTGGGAACCAAACCCGGATCCTCTGTAAGAGCAGCCAATGCTCTTAACCACTGAGCCATCTCTCCAGCCCCAACGTAATTTTTTAAAAGAGAATGTCTTCAAAGCAGGCTCAGTTGTGACATGTGAGTACCAGGAAGCAGTAAAGGGAAAGCCTGTCACACAGCCTTGGGAGAAAATATGCAGAATTGTTACAAAATCCCTAATTTTAGTGGATTTTTGTTGTTTTTCCAGGAGACGGAAAACAGGGCTCTGATTCTTCAGATTCGGATTCTTCAGGAAGAGGTGCGTCAAAATCATTACGTGCTGGTGTGGACAACTGGGGACACACACAGCCACGGGCTCCGAGTTAGCAGCCTGGTTCTTCAGGCCTCGCTGTACAACGGCGGGCTGATTTTTCAGATGACAGGTGATGAAGGACAGATAGGACTTTCATATCCAAACAAATGCCTTATTACTTCAATTACCTGTGGAAAAACGGGAGTTAAGTTGGTTCTCTACTCCAACCATATATATGGGTTCTGGGGATCGAATTCAGGTTGTCAGGTTTACTGGAAAGTGCCTTTACCCCCTGAACCATCCTATGGGCCCAAATTTACAACTTTTGCTTACTGCTTACATCTGTTTTTGTTTACTTGTTTTTTGTTTGTTCATTTGTTTTGAAGTGCTAGGGTCAAACCCAGGACTCTACACATGCTAGGTAAGCACTCTACCACCAAGCTGGAGTATACTCCGGGCCAGAATATTTTTCGTGGAGGACCTGACAGTCCATCTTTCCTGGCTTTTCTGTCCAAAGGCCTTTGCTCACTTTTGCAGCGTGACAGCAGCCAGACAACATGGAAACACAGGAACTCCACTGTGAATGGATAAAACCTACTTGGCAGAAACAGAGGGTCAGCCAGATTTGGCTTCTGGGGTGGGCAGCTTGCTCTGATCCCTGATTGACATACATGAAGAGTGAATAGACCAGGATTATACATACGATCACCAGTAAGCACGGAGCCTAAAGGTCACAAAGCTCTGACATGGTGGGTTTCTTCACCTGTCATATTTATCTGAGGGGTGCTGGCATGGAGCCAGTGGCAAGCTAATTTGAGTAAGAAAAAAGTATGGGGGCTAGAGAGATGGCTCAGCAGTTAAGAGAACTGACTGCTCTTGCAGAGGGCACGGTTTCGATTCCCAGCACCCACGTGGCAGCTACGAACCATCCTTAACTCCAGTTCCAGGGGAATCCGAAGCCCTCTGACCTCTGCGGCATTGCATGACATGGGTGCACTCATACATGCAGGCAATACACTTGTACACATAAAATAAAACATTTTTTAAGTATAAAAAAAGTATGCACCAGGGACCTTGGGCATGTTAGGGTAATGATAATGACTATTGAAGAGATTAAGCCAGGGAGGATGGAAGGACCCATGGATTATAGGCTGTGGTAGTGACTGAAGGTTGGCTTGGTGGTGGTGTTGGATGGAACCTGGAAAGAAGATTGTGGTTGAAGAGCGAGATGCTCGTAATGCAGTTCATGGAGAGGCAGTGGTGCTCAGGAATGACAGATTGAAAGTTATTATTGGGAGTGAGTGACTGAACTGGGAGTTGCGGCGTGGAGGGGTTACTACTAACAGTATTCCAGGGTGATCAAAACCAAGGTATCACATTTGCTTCTTACATTTTATTTATTTTTATGTGTATGAGGGTTTCGCTTGCATGTAAGTGCACCTCTGTTGTGCAGTGCTTCTGGAGGCCAGAAGAGGGCAGTGGATCCCCTGGAAGATGGTTGTTAATTAGCTGCCATTTGGTGCTGGGAACCCAACCTGGGTCCTCTGTAACAGCAGCCAGTGCTCTTAACTGCTAAGGGTCTCTCCAGCCCCTTAAAGCATCATGTTTATGGACAAATCTAAAGTTTTATCCATCAGTGAAAACTGCAGTGTGGGTAAGGGGGGGCTCCCAAAATCCCACCTCGGATTGAAGAGCCATTGGGAGCTGATGGCTGGGGAAGGGAAAGTCATTGTTTTATTTGAGGGTGTGACCCCTGACAGGTTGCCCAAACCCCAATAAATGGCCCTACATCTGTGTGATATGAGCAGCACTAACTACACTTGATGGATTATATAAAAAAAGACAAGAGTCTGGGAGGGGAAGGGGGTGGAGTTAGAAGAAGAGTCAGGTGGGTATGATGAAACATAGTGCATGAACTTCTCATAGAAAGAATAAATCTTTAGTGAATAAATTGTAATGATTTTTTTTTGAAGCAGCCTTGCCATGTAGCCCAGGCTGGCCCAGGACTTGCTGTAGGGACCAGGCTGTCAACCTGCCTCTGCCTCCTGAGGCCCTGGGTTGTGGGAATGCACATGTTCAGTTGCAGTTCTAAGTTTTCACACTAGTGATGAAATACCACATCATCAGAGAGACTCCCCTGGGCTGCCCCTCTGTTTCCTGTGGTGCTAAATGTAAAACCATTATTTCCTTCTACGTTAGAATATCAAGAACGCCATGGACATAGACTTACTGGAAAAGAAGATTGAGGAATTATCTGAAACGGAGAAAGAACATCAGGTCAGCACTCCCCAAACCTGTAAAACATTTCCCTTGTGTCAAACCTATACCATTCTATGAAAGTGTGTGTGACTTGCATGACAACCTGAAATTCTCAGTTGTGAAATTTAAATGCCTAGAATGTCTGGATCAGAGGCAGGGCAATTTCTTTAACCTCATTGTATTCTGGAACCAACTTTAGTGAGTTCAGAGGCCATAAAATGCACCCACTGACTATGAAGTTGGTGAGTTTGGGCATATTCACATACCTGCTTACCAGGACTGAACTGACAGTCTTGTTTCCAGAAGGCCCTTTTATAATTTCTATGGCCCTAGGCAACCGATGGTCGATTTTCTACCTTTCTTCATTTATCTATCCTGGACTCTTGACGTCTGGAACTGTACAGCTTGTGGTCTTTTTATAGTTTCTTGGTTTCTTTGATATGTTTTTGGAACTCATCCATGCTCTGTACCAAGACTTCCTTTTTTTCTGAATAATATTCCCTTATATCAGTATACAATTTTAAAATGTTTTTTTATATTATTTTTGATTTATTTGTGTATGTGTGTGTCTGTGTCAGGGCAGAGGCCAGAAAAGGGTTTTGGAGCCCCTGGAGCTGGAGTTACAGGCAGTTGTGAGCCATCTAACATGGGTTTGGGAATTGAACTCAGATCCTCTCCAAGAATGATGTGCACTCTTAACCACCAAGCCATCTCTTCAGCCCAATATGTCATATTTAAAATATTTATTATTTATATTTTTGTGTATGAGTGTATTGCCTGCCTGTATGTAAGCATACCTGTGTTGTGCAATGCCTGAGGAGGTCAGAAGAGGGCATCAGATTCCTTGGAACTGGAGCTACAGATGGTTGTTAGCCACCATGTGGGTGCTGGGAACGGAACTTGGGTCCTCTGCAAGAGCAGCCTGTGCTCTTAACTGCAGAGCATCTCTCAGGTCCCAATACATCATATTAGTCTGGTCTTTAGTTGATGGACATCTGAGCTGGTTCCATTTCTTGGCTCTTGTGAACAGTACTACTAAGAATATCTGTACAAGTTTTTGTGTGAGTGAGCTTTTGCCTCTCTTGGTTAATAACCTGGGCACAGACTTACTGGCTCATGAGGCGATTTTTGTATTTAGCCTTTTTGAGGAACTTCCTGATTTCCAAAGTGGCTGAACCATTTCGCCTTCTACCAGCACTGCAGGAAAGTTCAAATCTTTGTCTTTGCCAGCAGCTGTCACTTGTCTTTTTAATAATAGTGGCATTTTCTAATTCAACAGCTTTGATTTTTTAAAAAATCCCCAGATCCAGAAAGGCTTCAGTAACCATATCTTCTTAATTATAAAAATGTGGAGGAGTAGGGGGGTATCTGTGCTGGACAGCATTAGTGTCAACCTGACACACCTGGGTTGAGGGAGCTTCAATTGGGGAATTTCCTCTATCGGACCTGTGGCCATGTCTGAGAGGCATCTTCTTGATGAGTGATGTGGGAGGGCCCAGCCCACTGTGGGTGGTGCCACCCCTGGGCACGTGGGCCTGTGTTGCATAAGAAAGCAGGCTGAGCAGGGACCAGGGGAGCAAGCTGGTAAGCAGCGTTCCTCCATGGCCTGCGCTGCAGCTCCTGCCTCCAGGTTCCTGCCCTGAGTTCCTACCTTGGGCTCTCTAATGAACTGTAACCCAGGAGATGTAAGCTGAATAAACCCTTTCCTCCCCAAGTTGGTAGCGGTCAGAGTGTTTTGTCACAGCAATGAAGAAACAAACCAGGACAGGGTCTATCCTTGATTACATTTAAAATGATCTGCAAGCAGGTGCTTCGTTTACCTTGTGCCTGAAGACTCTCCGTGTAGTGCCTGGTTTTGCTGTCATGGCTTCTTATCGGGAAATGGAAAGCACCTGTTCATAACATCATGAATTACGCCCTCTCACCATCTCAGTCGGTTATTTGTGCAACATTGTTTGTTTTTCATGTCTGAAATGATCTACTTAAATTCCATATCTCTGGGTGGAATATCCGCACCTCCTCGTAGAAGCCAGCATTGCTTGTGTGTGCACATTCACCGTAGCAGCTGTAATTCAGACATTAAAGTCAATTCTCTACTAGGAATGGCTGCTTTTGGAAAATAGAACTTTAATAAACTAATAAAGAGCTAGAGGTAGAAGGTGAGATCCTGTCTGCAAGGCTTAAACTTCATGACCTTGAACAGGGAGCTAACCTCCACACCTCAGATTCCTCATCTGTTAAATGGCTATGCTGGGTCTTGTTTGAAAGTTTCTGGGAAACTTCAGATGTTGTGTGAAAATATCTTTAGAGCTATAGAGACATCCAACGTACATAATTTTGATTCTGCTTCTATGTTGATTATTTTTCTAAGAAGCCTGTACCATCTAGCTCAATTTTATTTGAATGAACTGATACTTATCATACCTTGCAAAAAGAACTGCTTGAATGCCTTTAAATTAAGCTGTGTGTGTATGAGAGAGACAGAGCGATTGGGGGTTACACCTGGGTCTCACACATACAGCTCGAGAACTCTCCCAGTGAGTTACATCCCCAGTCCAAATTATGCTTTTGAAAAAGGAAGTTTCTTCCATGTGCCCTCATAAACACTGTGTCCACGTCCTATCTAGACTCTGATTTCTCTGAGAAAGTGAAGCTGAACACACCTGCACCTTATGGTTAGATGTGAGCAGCAGGGGAGGGCCTCGGTCTGGAGCTTGCACACACATTCTGGCCTCAGTTATGCCGCTGACCTTGCGTGTCCTTGGGAGAATCTGATAGTGCTGAGCTTTGGTTGCCTCGTGCAAAGGGGGAGTGGCGCTCCTTGCCCGGGGTGGTTGTGAGGCTGGACGTGAAAGTTCATCATAAACTTACAAACACAGGCGTGTTCTGGGCACCTCAGAAGCCTGACACTCTTAGAATGATTTCTGGCACTGTCTTGTTTCTGTTCCAACGGTTTTACCCAATTGTCTTTTCACTTTGTTTTTTTTGAGACAGGGTCTCCCTGTAGCCACAGCTGGCCTGGAACTCACTAAGTAGACCAGGCTGGCCTCCATCTAGCAGTAATTCAGACATTAAAGTCAAATCTATACTAGGAATGGCTGCTTTTGGAAAATAGAACTTTAATAAACTAATAAAGAGTTGGAGGTAGAAGGTGAGATCCTGTCTGCAAGGCTTAAACTTCATGACCTCGAACAGGGAGCTAACCTCCACACCTCAGATTCCTCATCTGTTAAATGGCTATGCTGGGTCTTGTTTGAAAGTTTCTGGGAAACTTCAGATGTTGTGTGAAAATATCTTTAGAGCTATAGAGACATCCAACGTACATAATTTTGATTCTGCTTCTATGTTGATTATTTTTCTAAGAAGCCTGTAATATCTAGCTCAATTTTATTTGAATGAACTGATACTTATCATACCTTGCAAAAAGAACTGCTTGAATGCCTTTAAATTAAGCTGTGTGTGTATGAGAGAGACAGAGCGATTGGGGGTTACACCTGGGTCTCACACATACAGCTCGAGAGCTCTCCCAGTGAGTTACATCCCCAGTCCAAATTATGCTTTTGAAAAGGGAAGTTTCTTCCATGTGCCCTTATAAACACTGTGTCCACGTCCTGTCTAGACTCTGATTTCTCTGAGAAAGTGAACCTGAACACACCTGCACCTTATGGTTAGATGTGAGCAGCAGGGGAGGGCCTCGGTCTGGAGCTTGCGCACACATTCTGGCCTCAGTTATGCCGCTGACCTTGCGTGTCCTTGGGAGAATCTGATAGTGCTGAGCTTTGGTTGCCTCGTGCAAAGGGGGAGTGGCGCTCCTTGCCCGGGGTGGTTGTGAGGCTGGACGTGAAAGTTCATCATAAACTTACAAACACAGGCGTGTTCTGGGCACCTCAGAAGCCTGACACTCTTAGAATGATTTCTGGCACTGTCTTGTTTCTGTTCCAACGGTTTTACCCAATTGTCTTTTCACTTTGTTTTTTTTTGAGACAGGGTCTCCCTGTAGCCACAGCTGGCCTGGAACTCACTAAGTAGACCAGGCTGGCCTCCATCTCACTGAGATCTAGCTACTTCTGCTTCTCCAATGCTGGGATTGAGGCACACACCATCACCCCCGGCTCAATTGTCTTTTCAGATGCAGTTGCACACATATGAGAACATGTTGTTGAGGAAGGACGCAGCCATGGAAAAGGTAGGTCCTCTCCCCAAGATCCGAATACGACAGACTGCTAGCTCTGTCCAAATCCTGAAGGAGATGGCAATTTGTGTAACTCCACCCCTATTGAAAGATCTGACACTGTTATTAGGTATAAATAAGACTTTCCTTGTAGCAGACAGGTCACATTTATTTGGAGTAAGTTTGAACTAAACCCTAAATTCTGGTAGTGTTCATTCATATTGTGCAACATCAGGATACCAGTGTCTGTCACCGGTTAGCTGCCAGTGATGGAGTTTTGATTATAACAACAGGAGTGAATGCACAGCTATTCATTTTAGGGATGAGGAGGAACAGGTCCCCAGTTATTTGCTACCTGGCTTGACTCATTGATAGGTACAAGGATGGAAACTTATCCTTGCATCCTGTGACCATAGCCCACTCAGCAACTAAAGATGTTGGCTTCCTAAATGATGGCCAGAGTGGCTTCAAGAGACAAAGAGAGAACAATGCGTGAGTAAGCACGCACAGTAGGAATCCGTACAGAATCCGCACAGTGGTCATCCATACAGAATCCGCGCGGTGGGAATCCGTACAGAATCCACAGGGTGGGAATCCGTACAGAATCCACAGGGTGGGAGGCAGGCGTGAAGACGCAGTAGTCACTGCTTTTCCTTTTCTCGTGTATTAGAAAGTTTCCAAGGAGACGTTTGTAATTGTGGCCGGGATGCTGAGCACTGTACTAACTTGGCCTCCCATTTTTCTCTGTTTCTGATACTGTGACTGTGATCCCCACTTGGTTCCCCCAGGTCTCTGGTCTTTCCATCATTCTGCACTCCTACTCGGTGTTCATTAGATAGCAACTGGGCATTGCCCACGTCCCACTCACTGTGCCAATATGGGATAAAATAATGAGCACTGCTCATCACTTGTACCTGCTGGTCTTGTTTTGGTAACCCCCTTACTTCGTTTGGCTATTACTTGGCTATTCTTTTCAGAAGAATCTAAGCATTGAAGAACTGAAGTCAACCATCATAGAATACAGAAGTGTTATTGAGGTACGGCATGGTCTCACAGCTCACACGATGGGGTTGCCAACTCTAAATGTGGATTTCTCACTAGACTGATATATACAGCCCCGTGTGTGTGTGATTCCAGGATTTACGAGGGGATAAAGACAAACTGGCTCATGAATTACAGCACTTTCAACATGAACTCATTGTGTAAGTACAGAGAGGCTCTCGACCCTCTTCCTGGTCCTCTATGCTCTGCTACTGGTCCACGGAGCTGCACACAGGGCTTTACCTCTGCCCACTGCCTCTTCACTGCCTTTGTATGTTGAATTTTCTGTGCTTTTCTTCATGAGACCTTTATGAGTTTTCCATGACCCTTCCTGTCAGTCAGCCAGGGCTGCTTAACAAAACACCATGGGCTGGGTATCTAGGACAATAAACATTTTCTTCTCATGGTTCTAGAAACTTGAGGTCTGAGGTCAGGATGCTGTCAGGGTTGGGTTCTAGTGAGGATCCTGTTTCAGGCTGCTGGGTGCCAGCATGTTTCTATAGCTTCACATGGAGGATAGAGAGCTAGTTAACTCTGTGTCCTCTTTTTAGGAGGACACTAATCCCATCAATGATTGATTCACCCTCATGACCTCATTACCTTACAAATGTTCCACCTCCACATATCCTGGGAGTGAGTATGGTGCAGTGATAACCTCTTTCCCAGGATATCCATCCATCCATCCCTCCATCCCTCCATCCATCCATCATCCATCTATCTATCTATCCATCTATCTGTTATCCAGCTATCATTTATATCTATGTCTGTCATCTATCATCTATATCTATATCTGTCATCTACCATCTATCTATCATCTATCTATCTTATCCCTTATTGCAATAATTTGTTTCTGAGCATGAATAACTTACAAATTCAGGATCCACAGGAGCCATGGACGTAAAGCAATGGAATTTATGCACACAATGTTGTAGATGTTTGTGAGAAAGGCACAGTACTCACCTAGAACAAAGGAAGCCTCTTCCCAGCTCCAGCTAAACATTACATCAAGACCAGAGACCCATGTGCCTATATTGGAAGAAAAACCAGAAACCTAGATTCTTGTTGAAAGCACCCACTCTGTTGGTTCCAATTCTCTTTACGAAGTGTAACCTGCTGGATTCTGACCATCTGGAGTCACTAGTCTGCAGTTCCTGCAGGAAAGGAACTCATTTCTCCTCTAAGATTTATTTGCTCTCATATTTTAAAGTTTCAGCCTGCGTCCTTTGCCCTGCTGATCCTAGGGCTTCAGTAACAGAACATTGTGGTGGTGGGAACACCTGGCTGCAGTTGATGCCTCACAGTAGACAGGAAGAAGGAAGTGGAGGGAGACTGGGACCAGAGACCTGGGACAGCCTACAAAGACATGGCCCTAGTGAGGGTCTTCTCAAGGCTGGCCCCAAAGGTTCCACAACCTCCCCAGGTAGCACTGGCAGCTTGGGATCAAGTGTTCCACTGTGACCCTGTAGGGACATTTCATATCCAAGCATAAACTGATGGTTTGGTGGAATTCTCTCTATTGTGGTGACTTCAGTTGTGCTGGAGGCATGTTAACTAGGCTGAACTGCTGGTTTTTTTTATTTTTTAAGGAATGGGATCCAGCTGAATGACAGTGGACATAGCAAGAATATCGTCTCTGAAGAAGTAAAATCTTTACATGATGAGCTTGCTCTGGCCCAGACTGCAGAGGTGAGGCCTTGATAGTTAAGGGAAAATCTTACACTTATAGCTGACCCTAGACATAGCTTATGATTATGGAGGGTCCAGACTAGATGAAACCCACCCAGGACATTTTGAAGGTATTCTCCTGACAGCTTTTTTAGAATAAAGTTTCAGTTCTCTCAATCTGGGGGACTCTACACAAAGTTTCAAGCCCTGGTTAACTGAAGTATGCATTCAGTGAATTGGGACTTTAGAAATCTATTTGTGGTCTTTTCACACAGATCACCATCACCAGTCTCCACTTGGGATTCTAACGGTAGCAGTGGTGATCTGTGAGCTATGTGTTACTTTAGCTTAGTTTGTGGGTTTTTGTTCAGTCTTTTTGAGACAGGGTCTCTCTGTAGCCCCAGCTGACCTGGAACTCACTATGTAGACCAGGCTGGCCTTGATCTCACAGAGATCCACCTGCCACTGCCTCCTAAGTGCTGGGATTAAAGGCGTGCACCACCACGCCTGACTAAGACCAAAAATTTTTAAATGGTGAAATGAGTGGCTTCGTTAAAATCTAGGGTTTAGGGGCTGGGGAGATGACACAGCAGTTAAGAGCACTGGCTGTTCTGGCAGAGGTTCAGTTCCCAGCACCCACATGGCAGCTCACTATTCATTGCCTAGCTCCAGGGGACCTAGTGCCACCTTCTGGCTCCTGTGGGTACTGCATCCACAGGTGCACTTCCATACATACAGGCAAAATACTCAACAGTTAAAAATAAAAAGTAAAATTTTAAATGATGGGTGTTTTTTGTTGTTATTTTGGATTTGGTTTTTGGGGTTTTTGGGGGGTCTTTTTTTGAGACAGGGTTTTCCTGTAGCCCCAGCTGACCTGGAACTCACTATGTAGACCACGTTGGCCTTGATCTCAGAAAGATCTGCCTGCCTCTGCCTCCCGAGTGCTGGGATTAAAGGCATGCGCCACCACACCTGGCTTGGAGTTTGATTTTGTTTTGTATTTCAATAGACCTGATTCCTTACAATGTGGGAAGAAACAAAAGACTCCTTAGGGATGAAATGTTGCGACCCCTGTATTTATTCTTGTATTTTCCGGTTTTGTGCTCATTGTTAGGGAATGTTTTATCACATCGTCTCTTTGAGGGTCCCTCTGTGTCTGGATGAAGGATAGATGTGTCAGATGGCCTCCTGTAGGCAGCCAGGAACAGACCCTGGAGGCAGGAAGAATGTCTCTAGGGCAAATGCTGTTGGAACTGCTTCTTCTAGGGATGTGGAGGTGACATTGCTGCCTTTGGCTTTGACTGTGTTTCTGTGACATTCTGTTTCAAAGCCTTATGTCATTTCATGGTAGTTTTTGAAACCAAGACAAGCTACCAGACTGAAGGACGCTGTGACGAATGTGTCACAGCATGTGTTTTGATCCTCTGTCCTCTGAGATAATAATGATCATGTCGAGATGCCAGCCCAGAAAGTTCTATACTTCCAATCAGAGCTTCAGCAGTGGGCAGAATTCTGCCTCTGAGGTTTACCCTTGGTGAGTTAGGAAGCTTCACTTTCAGTTGCAGTCTGGAAACATCCTTGACTCTTTCCAACAGCCAGCCACGTGTCATGGTTGTATATCTTCCATGTGACAGGAGAGAGAGGCTGAGAGCCGATCAGGGAACATGCTTCCTGTGACATCCAAGCATGTCTGCTGTAAAAGGGAGACAAAGAACCTGACCTGTTTTCAGTGGGATCGTCAATTACCTGTTCTTGTTGGATGGATTGAGCACCTGCCTATAAGCTTTTCCCTCCTATGCATTTTAACTTTTTCAATTTTTTGCATAGAAACTGGAGCCACAATTTAAATTAACAGGTAGGTGGTAGCAACTTATCTATTCACAAGTGAGTTTTCCTTTAAGAGAAGATACGCATCCAGATGAAGCCGTTTTGGAGAGCAGATGCCCACTGTGCTTAGGATGTAATGAGCGAGCTCGGAACTGAGGGCAGTGACACTGAGTATTGTTTTCATAAACAAAAATTACAGTTTTTATTAAGATGACAGTTGAGGGCATTTTGGTAATTGTTTCCCCGCAACAGTCTAGACCTTCAGTGCAATTTCACCAGCTTGCCATTCTGGATACCACGACAAAGAAATGCAGCTTTTATTAAGAGCTCTGAGCAAGGAAGAGTGGAATTCACATTGACGCTTCAAAAGCAGGAACGCGGAAATACACGTATAGTAACAGTTTACTTTGGCTGGGAAGATCTGTAGATTGCTAACTCAATTAGTTACTTTTCTGTTGCTATGAGAAAACCATGACCAAAGAAACTAACAGAAGAAAGAGTTTATTGGGCTTATGTTTCCAGAGGGATGAGAGTCCGTCATGGAGGGGAGGGATGTGAGCCCATCATGGGGTTGAGGCATGATGGCAGAGGCAGTTGGAGCAGAAACCTGAGCACTTACATGTTCAGGAAACATCTGAAATAACGCAACCCCCAGGAATGTGCTGCTTCCAAAAAGGTCTCATGTCCTTAACCTTCCAAAACAGTGCCAAGTGTTCAAATATTTGGAGCCTGTGGGAGACATTTTTCACTCAAACCACCACACTGTCCCGCACTTTACTGATTGGATCCAAAGTATCAGGGTTCCATTGGGATCCAGATGAACCCTACCATGAGAATCTTTCCTAAAACCTTCCTGAAACTGGTCTGCTGGTTCTGGGTGACTCTTGACTAAGTGATGTATCTTCAGATACAGTGGTTTAAGTTGCTTTCGTGTGGGTTAATCTTTAGTGCCACAGGACTGTGGGGTCTTTCCTTTCTTGGTATTAGCTTTGGTTTTTCACTGGAAATTCTAGATGGTTGGAGAAATCCGACTACTGGCTTCATGTTTACATCTATAGTTTTTTTCAACAGAGCCTTGGGCCTATGGTAAGTTGCATGTAGTTGGATGGGTAGGGTTCAAATGGAGGACTGGAGAGATGATTCAAAGTGCTTGTAGCACAAGCATGAGGATCTTAAGGGGCAGGGACAGGTGCATCCCTGGGACCTGCCACCAGCATTCAGTGAGAGACCCTGTCTCGAGAGACTAAGCAGAGAGTGATAGAGCAGGATGGTTGATGTCATCCGCTGGCCCTTGCATATGTGATAGGTATGTACACCCACACACAGGTGCACATGTACCACACACATCCATCACACATGTATACCACACACAGATAAATTTAGAAATGAAAATGTTTAAATGGGCTTGCTTGTTATATTTGAAAGGCGGATGGAAGTAAGTAGGAATTGTTTTGGAAAACGATTCTCTCTGTACTTAACGTGTAGAATGACAACACAAATTCTTTCTCTCTCTCTCTATATATATATATATCACATCTTGGGGTAATTCATTGGGGAGCATTAGATTAAAGGAATTCTACCTAGCATGTCTATCTTCTTGAACTGACCTATTTGGTAGACATTTGTCTAAATTCTTACTATGCAATAGCATGTGCCTTTTACCTGAATTCCTGAGGTTGATGATGAGGAACGACATTTGTTTTTCTTTAGTATGAAGAAGTTTCTGAAATCGGAACTCTCATCGATCGCTCCCTACAGTGGGTAACTAGCCCGGAAGCTGCTGGGGAAGAAAACTGTGTGACGCAGCTCACCGTGAGTATTCTGTGCTTGGTGATTTTTTTTCCTGGCTTTTCTTCTACTTTGACAACACAGGAAATTCTCATTAGTTACAGTATCACCAAGTCTTCATTGTGGTCTTCTGCTGGCTTAGTCTAATGATTGCGTCTGCGGTGTAGATATGGAATGGGTATAAGACGGGAAGGATCAGTGTAAATACGAGTGACCAGGAAGAGAAGAGAATCAGAGCCCAGACAGCACCGGTGAATTGTGATAGATAAGAAATGAGACAGTTTTTTAAAAAGATGTATCATCATACATGTGTATATGTGTGGGGGAATGTATATCACATATCTTCAGGTGCCTGCACAGGCTAGAAGAGGGCATTGGATTTCTTGGAGGTGAATTTAGAGGCATTTGTGAATTGCCTTACATGGGTGCTGAAACCAAACTCGGGTTCTCTGGGAGAGCAGCCAGTGCTCTTAACCACTGAGCCATCTCCCCAGCCCCTAAGACAATTTAATGGAAACAAGATTTTATTTGAATCCTTGTGAAAGCTGAATAGTCTGAGTAGTTCCTTCACCTATTAAAAGTCCCTAACTTTGAATCAGTATCTTACTTTCCTGTCTCTGACAGCTTTATTATCTCAGAAAGCAGCAGAAGTTTGGAAAATGAAAGCTTAGGAAGCCATTTTCAGCTTGGTCAGAAAGTATGATAGACATCTCTCCTCTGTCCATCATCTCGTGGCTCTACTTCTTAACCCCCAGACTGCTCTCTGCCATCTGTTAACCCCCTACCAAACTCAGCTCAAGAAAATTAAACTGTAGAATATTATTTTCAACCCCTTTGTCAATCTACCATTCTAGACTTGTGTGTTTGTGTGAGTGTGTGTGTATCTGCCTATATGTATGTACATTACATGCACGTCAGTGTTCACAGAAGCCAGAGGGCGTCAGATCCCCTGGAGCTGGAGTTATAGACAGTTATGAACCACCTGATGGTGCTGGGAACTGAATTCGGGTCCTCTGTAAGAGCAGCAAGCACTTCAAGTAACACTGCACAGCTTGGAAAATCACACAGAATCTCTCTACAAAATGTCAAATTACAGAGGCTTTGAAGAAATTCAAGCTAGACCTTCATTTTAGGGAAGAGTCTCTGTCTAGGTGAGGGCCATTTATATACAAGAAGCCTCTTTGTTTTTTAAATTCACATTTATTTGTATTTGCATGTGGGTACATACATATGGAGGGCAGAGAACAGCTTACAAGGAAGGGTTGGTTCCCTTCTCCCACCATTTGGGTCCTAGGCATGGAACTTGGGTTGTCTGGCTTCGCTGCAGGCACCTTTATGGATTGAGCCATCTTGCCAGCCCATGAAAGCTCTTTTTTATGAACATGACATGCTTACATTTTGCTATGACACACAGCACTCTTTCTTCAAGGTGTGCCTGGATTTCAGATTACACTTTTTCAGAGAAGACTTTGTATTTGCAACCTGGAATTGGGAAGTAGCACAAGACGGACTGACACAGTCGCAATGGCAAGTGGTGAACTTTAAAATCTCTGGAATCAAGTATAAGACATTATTTCTCCCTAGAGAAATGAGAATTAGGGAATGTAGAAGTCTTTTAGTAAGAAGGGACATCGGGGAACCTTTAATGACATCATCATTTTACAAAGACTGAGACATAAGGAGGTAAATGGAGTGAATTTGGTCAAGCTGTAAGTTAAGCATGAAAAGTCTGAACTTAAGGCTGTCTGTTGAGTCCAACCCTGCTGGGAAATGTTCCACGTGTGTAAGGCATTGCCCTAGATGTTCGTCAGATTTCAGTTCAGGGAAAGATGGGGTTAGAGGTTGAATAACATAAAGGAACTTTCCATCTTATCCGTCCGCTTTCCTTAATTCTTATGAATCTGGGGGAAGGTCTTGACACTTTTGCATTTGCTAAACGTCTTTAAATAAAGTCTGTGACTGCATCTCTTGTTGACTGCCATTTATAGGACAGCCAGTACTGACCTTAACATCAAGTAAGAAATGCCTTTTCTTTAAAATATTTTATTTACTATTTTTATTTTATGTGTATGAGTGTATTGGCTGCATGTATGTAAGTACACCTGTGTTGTGCAATGCCTGCAGAGGGCATCGGATCCCCTAGAACAGGAGTTCTGGACAGTGTTAGCTGCCATGTGGATTCTGAGAATCGAACCGAGGTCCTCTGCAAGAGCAGATAGTCCTCTTAACGACTGAGCCATCTCTCCAGCCCCAGAAATGCACTTTGTTTCTTTTTGTTGAGATAGGTTCTCATGATGTAGTCATGGCTGGCTTGGAACTCACTGTGTAGACCACATTGGCCTTTAACTCTGAGATTCACCTGCCTCTGCATCCTGTGTGCCCTACCATGTGTGACTTAAGAACTTCTTTTTTTTAATCAACAGAAGAAAATGGGTATGGGTATGTGTTGAACAAAGGAGAGGGAGAGGGAGAGACTAAGCTTAAAATACCAAAATAGACAGGTTGAAGCCAGAAGGAAGTCTTGAGAAAATTATCTGTTTTTCCCCAAAGCAGGGAACTCTGACTTCCCCTTGGTGGTGAAGGCGTAGGCTGGGTGGACAAGCAGCTTCCCAACAGGTACATCATCACCACAAAAGGCAGCATCAGAGTCCTATTTAGCACCAAAGCACTTTTTAGAGCAAAACCAGCACTGGGGTGTCTCTGAATGACCCACCTGTTTTCCTAACAGACTCAGAGCAGCCCTGCTAAAGGATGTAGGTGGCATGTGACCAGATGCTGTTTCATCTGATAAATATTTGTCTCCAGAGATGGTCAGCGACTTGCCCGAGATCCCACCTGTGCTTGAGTGGCAGCTGGGGACTCAGCTGTCCCTGCCTCACTTCACAGCTGTTGGTCCCCACCCTTTCCTTGTTAAAATCTAATACAGGGCTGGAGAGATGCTCAGCAATTGAGAGCACTAGCTGCTCTTGCAGAGGACGCAGGTTCAGTTCCAAGCACCCACATGGTGGCTAACAACTGCCTGATTCCAGTTCCTGAGGACCTGATGCCCTCTTCTGAACACCTTGAGCATTGCATGCATAGGTGAACTTACATAAATGCAGGTGAAACACTAATACACTTAATAAATTTTAAAAATGGAATACAACATATATTTAAACATATTTTGGGAACGTGGTACAGGGAGAAATGTTTCCTACCCGTGTGAGGATGGTTGTAGTCACTGCCTCTGGGCAAGATTCAAATCAGACAACTACACAGACGTCACACATCAAGTGACTTGACAATGGATTTTAACTGTGGTTAAGAGAATGAGAGGCATTATTTTTGTGAGGATGAGAGATGTCTGTGTTTAGATGAGGCAGGGATGTATCGGCTTTGTGACACACGCCCTCCAGGGCTGAGGACAGGAGATTTCAGGGTGTTCAGGAGAACAGTGGATGAAAAGAGTATCAGAGAATTTGGTGAGGAGCACGTACAATCTGCAGCGTTCATCTGGTCTGTGCTCTGCCCAGCTGCCAGTTTTATTTTTTGTTGTTTTGTTTTGTTTTGTTTTGTTTTGTTTTCTCCATAGCTGCTGGGCGGGAAATAAGGCGGAGATCTTTGCCTCTCAAGAACTAACAGGTAGTAAGGGTCACAGATAATGAACAAATAAATTTGTAATTATATAATGACAGAAAGTGATGGTACATAAGAAGAAAATTAAAACAAAATAGGAAGATAGACTGTCACAGCAGGGGACCTAAGTTTGGAAAGGATGGGTGTGTATAGTGCCCTCGGAAGCCAGAAGAGGACACTGGAGCCCCTAGAGTAGGAGTTATAGGTGGTTGTGAGCTGTCCAACTTGTGTGCAGGGAACTGAACTCAGATCCTCTGGAAGAACAGCAAGGGATCTTAACCACTGGGCCAGTTCTCTAACCCTGACATGGTTGTCCTGTATGCACAGGGTTGAAAGGAGTGGATAGAGAACCGGGGGAAGTTGAGGGGTGATCTGGGGAGTGTTCTCGGTAGAGGAAATGACTCACAAAGACCCCTAGGTTGTAAGACCTTCGTGTGTTTTAGCAGCAACAAGGAGCTAGCATGCCTGGGGGCAGGACGTGCATTCCAGAGAGGCAGGGTCATGTCACATGCAGCCTTGCAATCGCATTTCTGAGTTGGAATTTTATTCTGAGTGGTGAGAAACCATTTATGAGCAGACACGGGATGCCCTTCATTGCATTTTTATTTTTATTTATTTATGTAAAATATTTTTATTTTGTGTATATGAGTGTATTGCTTGCATGTGTGTAAGCGCACCCACATCATTCAATGCCTGCAGAGGTCAGAAAAGGGGTTTGGATTCCCCCGGAACTGCAGTTACAGACAATTGTTAGCTGCCCTGTGGATTCTGGAAAGTAAACCTGGGTCCTCCGTAAGAGCAGCCAGTGCTCTTGATCACTGAGCCGTCTCTCCAGCCCTTCATTGCATTTTTAAAGATTTGCTGGGTGAAGGGTTGTCTTTAAGAGGGAAAGTAGTGAGGCCCAAGGGAAGAGTATTACAACAGCATGTTACCTACTGGAGAGCCTTATAAAGCAATTTAGTTGATCATGACCCATTATTTAACCAAAAAGAATGAAATTTTCAGAGTACACTGCATAAGAGAAAGTAATATTTAACAAAATGTTTTTTTATTATTATTATTATTTGTGTGGTGCTTCATCAGAGAAGACCACTTAAAGTTTTGCTGAATGAAAGTCTTGCTGGCCAGCGGCTACACATGAGTGTTGGAATCCAAGTGTGTAGCCCTGAGCCATCTCCAGGACAAGCTTTTATACAGAGAAACTGTAAGCGGGGGTGAAGGTTTAAGTTCCCAAGCTTAGAGATGCAAAGCCCCCTTAACAATTTCTATTCTATTGAGCGACAATTTTGCAGAAGCAAGCCAAGCATAACTTACAGAAGCCATAAATTTGCAGTTAGCAGGTGCACTCCAGGACACATTGACCTGTTCCCAAGACAACTAGGGACCTGCTGAAATAGTGTTCCTATACCCTGGGACAGGCTGCCTGATAACTTCAGAGGCCAGAGTCAACCTAAACCTTAACATGGTGCAGCTATGGTCAAGAAGGTGCCCTATCACATTTTTTTTTTTTTTGAGACAGGGTATCCCTGTAGTTCCAGCTGGCCTGGAACTAGCTATGTAGACCAGGCTGGCCCCACAGAGATCCGCCTGTCTCTGCCTCCTGAGTCCTGAGATTAAAGGCATGTGCCACCACACCCGGCTACAAATTTTTTTTATTACTTTATTATTTTTATATTATGTGTATGAGTGTTATGCCTGCATGTAGGTAAGTGCACCCGTGTTGTGTAATGCCCACGGAGGCTGTTGGATCCCCTGGAACTGGAGTTACGGACAGTTGTTAGCTGCCATGTGGGTGCTGGGATTCGAACCTGGGTCTTCTTCAAGAACAGTCAGTGTTTTTAATTGCTGAGCCATCTCTCCAGCCCGCCAAAATATTTTTTAATCTCAACTATGTGTGTGTTAAAATATAAAGTATTCAGGAGGCAGAGGCAGGCGGATCTCTGCAAGTTCGAGACCAGTCTGGTCTCCATAGTGAATCCAGGACAGCTGGGGCTACAGGGAGACCCTGTCTCAAAAAGACCAATAAATAAATAAATAAATAAATAAATAAATAATAAAGTATTTATTGATCATGCTCAAAAAAGGATATAGGTTTGAATGGAGAGATGCCATGCAGTTAGCTGCATTCTAATGTCCAGCGGAAGGGGGTTCTGTGAGCCCGGTGATACCTTGGGAGGCAGGGTGTTTGAGCTGGTTGGGGGGGGGGTCATGTGAGCCACGTGATAGCTGTGAGCACAGAGATGTTGCACTAAAACTGGTCGTGAGGGTGGATCACACCTGACCTGTCCATAGAGTATAGACACGGGGCATTCAATAAAGACCGCAGGCATCCTTGATTTAGAGGTTTGTTCTAGAAACTAGTTATGCTCTGAGATGCAGACCAGGCAGGGCTAGGACAGAAATCAAGACTTAGCATTAAGACATCAAGGAGAGTTGTTGAGCTTAGAAACCCAAACTTATAGTTGGGGTATATATCTCTTAACATAATAGTGACAATTGCTGTGGGAGAAAAATCTTCAAAGATTCAACATCTGTTTCAGATCTTTAACAACTATTGTAATTGTTTTTGAATTGCTATTTCAAAGTCTTAGAGTCATAAAATACAGAAATCATTTTCTTACAGATGGAACTACATCTAAGTGACTGAAAATTTTATTTTTGAGACAGGGTCTCCCTGTAGCTGCAGCTGTCTTGGACCTCTTTATGTAGACCAGGCTGGTCTTGATCTCACAGAGATCTGCCTACCTCTGTCTCCTTAGCGCTGGGATTAAAGGTGTGCGCCACCACGCCCGGCAAGTTCAATATTATAAATATTATAAATATTGAACTTGCTTCCTTGTCCTTTCACTTGGAAAAAAAACTTTCTTGAGGCTATTCCTAAAACTGGTATCTTAGAAATAAACAAACCCAAACCTGGCCTCTAATCCCAACACTTGGGAGGCTGAGGCAGGAGGATCATGAGTTTGAGGCTAGCTTAGTCTGCATGCGGAGATGCTAGCTTAGAAATAAAAAACAAGGAAACAAGCAAAACCAGATGTCAGCATGGTGTAGAAGCAGCAGCCCTGGGACCCCCCTTCCTTCCAAGGAAATACTGTCACCAGTAATAATACATGGACAAGTTACTTTCTGAAAAATCCAGACGCCATTTGAGAGTTTCCTGCACTCTGAAACTAGCCACCTCAAGACTAGAGAGAAATTGAAGACACCCTCCCCATAACACCTGTTAAGTGATTAGAAGGAACCCCCAAGTCTTAGCCCCTCTCCTGTGAGTCATACCAAGTGTCTAACATTCCAGCAATTGGAGGAAGTTGCTGAGGGTTGTGTCTCATTTGGGGAGAGCTGATAGGACCTGGAGAGCTTCAGATCCCTGGGGGCCACTGAAGACTAGCATGCAGGCACATGCACTTGCAGAGCCCTTCCCCTAGCTCAAGGGGAAACAGAGGAAACCAAGATCCCACCTTCTCACCGGAGATGAGAAGCTAAACGAGAGCTTGGTCACCCATCCAATGCTCCAGCTTTCTGGGGAACACATCAGGAGATCAGCTTCTCTTTCACCTGCCTCAGCTTATTTATGTGACCCAGAATAATCTAGATCTTAGATGCTGTTAAGAAAAAAATAATGGTTTGGACTAATGCGAATGTGTGAGAAGCCGGCAGAATCTCTATTGGCACAATTGTGGGATTTCTTTTATATGAAAGAGAAATGGGTTAAAGGACACGGAGAAAAACCAGAGCAGGATTCATGGGATACCATCAAGCTGCATAGGGTGTTTACTTCTGAAGTCCTGGAGAAAGTAAGAGAGGGACAGAAAAGCTGTTCAAAGAAATAATGACCAAATTGTTTCACAGAAGTGCAGAAGGAAATAGGTACCCAGATTCAAGGTGCCCAACTAACCCCAAATAAGGCGCATCTAAAGAGATCCACACGGGACACACATTATAGTCAAATTTTCAGAAGACAGAACATTGAGGGCAGCAAGATAAAAGCAACTCATCACATAAACAGACATCATAAGACTTGGCAAATCTAGCAGGAACCTTGAAAACCAAAAAAAGTATGAAATGATATATAAAGTATAAGAATTCAATGCTGGGCAAATCTGCCCATAAGACATAAAGGAGAAAGACTTCTGGACAAAAGCTGAGAGTCTCACCACCAAACCTACATATATATATATATATATATAATTTATAACTTATGTGTATGAGTGTATTGCCTGCATGTAAGTGTACTTGTGTTGTGCAATGCCTGTGGAGGTCAGGAGAGGGCGTTGGATCCCCTGGAACTGGAGTTAAAGACAGTTGTTAGCTGCCATATTGGTGCTGGGATTTGAGCCCGGGCCACCTGTAAGAGCAACCAGTGCACTTACCACTGAGCCACCGCTCCAGTCCTGTACCTGCTCTGTAAGAAATGCTGGAGAGAATTCAAGTTAAAACACAGTGCTGCTGAGCAGAACGCAACCAGAAGAGTGAACATCCGTCAGCCTCAGAATGCTCGAGGGGAGTGGGTAAATCAGTCAATTCTAGTAAAGGATCAAAAGCCAGAGTATGTTAAGTAGCTATAAAGCATGTTAATACACAATACAAAGGGTGTAAATTGTAGTATCAGTAACATTAAACTGTGTGGAGAAGTGAGATGGCTGAGAATCGGACCCTTGTGTGGGGATAGGGAAAGCAGTGTGGAGTTCCATAAAACACAAGAATAGAATTACTGCATGATCCTGCAATCACATTTCTGGATATTGATCTAAAAAAAGAAATGGAATCAGGAGATGAGAGACATCTGCATTCCCATGTTGTGGTGGTTAAACTGCTAACTTGACAGGGACTTGAGACTCTGGGCACATCTATGAAGTATTATCTAGATGGCATGAGGTGGGAAAATTGACCCTAAATGACAGTGGTGGCACCATTCCATGCACTGAGGTCTCCGACTAAGTAGAGAAAAGCTGAGTACCAGCACTCATCACTCCCTGCTTCCTGAATATGGATGCAAAGTGATCAGCTACCATACTCTAGCCACCACGACCCCTATGATGGACCGTATCCCTTCTAACTGTAAGCCCAAACAAACCCTTCATCCCTTAAGTTGCTGCTAAGCAGATACTTTGTCATATCCACAAGGACAGTAACTGACACGTTTACCATGGCATTTTGTAAGCAAGAGGCAGAAACATGTCTGTCAAGCTACAAAAAGACAGAATGTAGCATCCAGTAACTGAGAAATGGAAGCCACCTAGTGGTCCATCAACAAATGGATGCACCTGCTGCGTGACGTTGTATGTGTATAGTTAACAACAGTGTACTGTACACACATAGATCTTGTGCTAGGAATGCAGCTCAGTTGGCAGCATGCATAGCATGCACAAGGCCTTGGGTTCAAGTTCAGTCCTCAGTACCGCAAACTGGATGTGGTGGCGCGTGCCTAGTCTCAACACTAAGGAGGGTTAGAAGTTCAAGGCCGAACTAAGCTACTTAGGAAATCCGATGCCAACCTGGAATACATGAGACATGTCTCAACAGAGGGGCTGGAGAGATGACTCAGTGGTTAAGAGCACTGGCTACTCTTGCAGGGGACCCGGGTTTGGTTCCAAACACCCACATGATGGCTAACAACCATCCATGACTCTACTTCTAGGGAACCTGACACACTCTTCTGTTCCCCTTGAGCATTGCACAACAGGGCTGCACTTACATAAATGTGGGCAAAATATTCCTATACATAAAAAATTTAAAAATAGAGTATAGATCTTTTACTAAGAATAGATTGTAGATACTTACAAGAGTGTAGGCATCTTAATATGACTTTCAGTAACTGTCCTTCATACAGTTAGAAGGTGACTTCTGATTCTTAAGTGACCAAAGGATGCCCAGCATGTCAAGTGGTACCCCGGGTAGCTTTGAGGAATACCTTTGCTTGTGTGCATGATGGTGCACAGGTGTGGGACTGTTCTTGCCTCCATCATGACCTGATTTACACAGGTGCATAGTGAGATTCTGTGTTAACATTAGAGAGACAAGGGTCCCAAGTGGGACAATGATTGACAGTTCCAAAGGAGAAAGGCTGAGGTCACAAGACCTCCCCCAATCTCTCCTTTTCCTGAAACAGACTTTATTTCTTCTCTCCATCCCTCTTTTCTTCTGTGAAAAGCTGGTAATTGTGCATCAACATTGCACCTGTCACCCTGACCTCACTGTGGGGCATCCCTCCAAGCAGGCAACTCCTGAGTGTGTGAGGAGCTGGTCATACCAGGGTCAGATAGGAAACCACATGCCTTGCTCATCTGTGAAACAAAGGCCTAGGATCACTGGGATTGTGTTTCTACAGAGTCCAAATGCATGTAAATACTTTCACTTTTTTTCTGTTATCTCTAAGGAAGTTTAAATTTGAGTTTATCACAAGTTCCCTGAGTGACTCTTAATTGAAATGTCACTGACAGCTTGTGGTTTGGGGTGTTTGTTTTTTTTTCCTTCTCCCTCCCACCCCCCTTCCTTTCTCTCTTTCAATTTAACTGTAGACAGAAGCAACTAGAACTCTTTAAACAGCTTCAAGATGATGCTGTCAACCAGGAAGGAGGCCTCAGAAAGAGGCGCCAAGAGGCTGGAGGGTGCAGAGCCAGAGGTGGGGCGGCCTTGACTAAAGTCTGCTCAGAGGCCCTTAAAATGTGAAGTAAAAATGAAGGAGGAACATTAAAAAAAAAAAAAAGAGGAACCGCCAAGGAGTCCCAGGAGGCTGCAGTGAGGGAGGAAGGGCTGGGGGAGCTGTAACAGAGGCGTGTCAACAGCCTGCTGATGAAAGAGGGCACAAACAGGCGGGCTGGCGTCTCAGGACTTCCCTGGGGTGGAAGGAGGTAACAGGCGGAGCCCAGGCTTATCAGTTCTCTGAGAAAAAAAGCAGATTTCCAGTTTGGGGCACTGAGCGCTTGGTCTGCCTGGCCACGCTGCTCAAACCGGCCTGAACTGTTTGTAACACAGGTGAAGGATCCAGATGAGGCCAGTGAGGGAGCGGAGTCTTTCCTGCATGAATTAGAGGAAGGCCTTCCAGAACGGAACCTGCAAACTAAAAGCACAGCATCCCCCAGGCCTGGCCAGACACTTGAGCAGAAGACACAGACCCTGACGAGTAAGTGGCAATATCCGCATCCCAATTCATGTTATCCGGTAGGGCCGAAGGACTGTTTTCTAGACCCCAGCCGTTGTGACTGTATTCAGTGGGAGGTTTAGGAAGGCAGTACTGTGGGGCTTCTAGAAATCTCTGCCTAGGGGCTAGGACCGTGCAGGAACATTGACCTCCTTCCTTGGTTGGTTGTGCTGGATTTGTCCCATGAGCATTTTCTTTGAAAATGAAACAGACTAGGGTTTTTAGCCCAGTTGGCAGAGCACTGGCCTTACATGCAAGATTAGGCAAAATAATTATGAATTCTATGAGTAGCAATATTGATGTATATAAACTTGCTTTAAAATTTTTAATGTGTCCTTCATATGTGTGTATATAGTTATACGCACTTTAGTTTGCTTCTTGTAACAAAGTCTTGCTGTATAACCCTGGGGACCCTAGGACTCGCTGTGGCGACCAGGCTGGCCTCAAATTCACAGAGATCCTCCTGCCTCTGCCTCAGGAGTGCTGGGATTAAAAGCATGTGCCACATCTGGCTACATACTTTAATTTTAAAAATTGGAGTATTTGGAATTTTTCTGTGTCAGCCAAAAGTGTGTAAGTATTTACTAAGAATTATGGGAAGACAGCTGTCAAATGACCAGTGTCAGATTATTTATAAACCTACTTTATTCTAGAAACACAGAACAGTAAAAAATAAAGCTTATTTACCTAGCCACTTACCAGACAACTGATTTTGTTCAGTGGACTTATTTTAGCACACGCATCTTTTTATAGAAAGTTATTTGGTTTGAGTAATGAGGAGATCAGAGTTTAAGGTGGGGCAGAGATGGAAACTTTCAGGCTCGTGTTCAATTTGATTCCATTTCTACTTTTGATAAATCATCTTAAGAGCTTAAGGAATTATCTTGTTTTAGAATAGCAATGGTTGGTCAATATTCTGTTATTTTAAAGATTTATGAGCCTATCCTAGTTTGTTTCTTCATTGCTGTGACAAAACACTCTGACCACTACCAACTTGGGGAAGAAAGGGTTTATCTGTCTTACATCTCCCGGGTCGGGTCACAGTTCATCAGGGAGTCCAGGGTAGGAACTCAGGGCAGGAACCTGGAGGCAGGAGCTGGAACACAGGCCATGGAGGAACGCTGCCTACTGGCTTACTCCCCTGGCCCCTGCTCAGCCTGCTCTCTTATACAACACAGGCCCACCTGCCCCACCACCCACAGTGGGCTGGGCCCTCCCACATCACCATCAAGAAGCTGCCTCTCAGACATGGCCACAGATCAGTCCTATGGAGGCAATTCCCCAACTGAGGCGCCCTCAACCCGGGTGTGTCAAGTTGACACTAAAGGTGTCCAGCACAGAGCCTAACGATTTTCTGTATTGCCGAGAGCCAGTTTATTTTGATTCTCTGTCAGCAATTAAGCTTTAAAATCACAAAGTCTCCACATTGTTGGTCAGAAGACACTAGAGAAGGTTCTTCTGCCATCAGAACTGCTCACATGGAGACAGGATGGCCAAGAAGTCCCAATTTGGTATAAGATATGTCTATTTTGGACACTGTACTTAGAGGACTAACCCATTTATAGATCTTTTCATTAAACCAATATTACTATTGCATAGTTTTATGAGTGAATAAGAATTTGTGCCCCCCCCATGTATATGACTGTATATTCCTGCATGTGTCTAAGTGCACCTGTGTCATGTAATTCCCTCAAAGTCAGAAGAGGACATTGGATTTCCCTGTAACTGGAGGTACAAATGATTGTTAGCCACCATGTAGGTGCTGGGAATCGAACCTGGGTCCTCTGCAAGAGTAGCCAGTGCTTTTAACCTCTGAGCCATCTCTGCAGCCCTGAGAGTTGAATTTTATAACTTATCCTGAAATGAATATTCTTGAGTTTTCAACCTGTTTAAACTTATCTTCTGGGGACAACTGGTTCAAATGTTATTAAAAGTAGTTGCCCAGGTTTGAATGTATGCATTTTTTTTCCCTGTCTGGATAAAGTAGGGTAGACCCTTCCTTTCTGTCTTGAGTTGCTCAGAAGCAGCCTGGATTTAAAAAATCCACACTTGTTTGTACTTTTCTAAAGAGATCATACCTATGAGAATTTTGCCTATAAGAACATTTTCTTGTGAAGCTCTTTCTCAGACAGCTCTTAAGATCAACCTTGGGAGGAAGGGCGATTCAGTTCATGTCTTCAAAACTATCTGTACAGCAGGCAGACTTGGGACAGGCACGAGGAAGGACAGTTGTCACCCAAACCTCCCCCTACATTGACCACTGCCACTCATCTTCCTTATTTGAGTTCTGAGTCAGAAAAGAAAAAATATTCACAAGTCCTTAGCTCCTCTGAAGTCCTCTGGCTAGTTTAATAAATCAGCAATTGCTTTCTGCCCTATCTCGGAAGATTTGTTTGCCAGCTGTGGAGAATGTGGGTTTTCCCAAACGTTCAGGCGGATGGTGACCTGTGGGATATGCAGGAACTAGAAACAGGAAGTTGCTAACGTTTGATTCAGCACCCCGAGCTTCACGTTAAGAATCTTGTCAAAGTTTTCTCTTGGCAGCAGAGCTGGTTGGAATGTGACGTATTGGTGGGTACGTGTCTCTGTGAGCTGCACCATCAGAACTGTTAAGCGCTTGAATGGTTGTTTATATTTTTTCTTTAATTATATCTAAGTGTCTTGTGACCACTTGTATTTCTTCTTTATGTCTAAGTTTCTTGTTATGTTGGTAGAAAATACTGTATTGTTTCATTATTGTTGCTTTTTAAAAATTTTATTTCTGGGAGTCCCTTTGGCCACCCTGGCCATCAACTCAAAAGAAGGTATCTCCTATCTGGCATTGTTGCTTGTTATGTAGCCTTTAGCTATGCATATGGACTCTTAAAAAATTATATTGGCCCCTTTAATCTTTGATTATACTTTCCTTTTGGGTGTTTAAGGCCATACAGTTGGCCCAGATAAACCAGTTAAGGAAATGCTTCTTCTAATCATGTAGTTATTAAAATTTTTTTAAAATTTTTATTTCTATGAGATGAGAGTTTTGCCTGCATGTATCTAAGTGCACTCCTGGAAGGTTGTTAGCTGCCATGTGGGTGCTGGGAACCAAGCCCAGTTCCTCAGCAGGAGCAGTCAGTGCTCTTAACCACTGAGCAGTCTCTCCAGCCCCTTGTTTGTTTTGTTTTTTTGTTGTTGTTGTTGTTTTTGCAACTGGGTCTGATACAGCTCAGGCTGGTCTAAAACTGGCTGTGTATCCAAGAATAACCTTGAACTCCTGATCCACCACCTGGGTGCTGAAATTATAGGTGTGAGCTATCATGGCAATATTGAATCATCAGTGGTTATTCGTTTTGAGAAGGAAATCTAAAAATACCCCTGGATGGAGGGTATGCATACAACATATTAAATCAGGCACTTCTTACCTACAGGAAATACATAATTGAGCTAATCTGGGCTTTTTGTTGCTCTTTACCTCTCTTGCCCCTATCTGATATGGAATCTTCATGGGGTCACTTATTTAATATAGTGAGAGGATGACCTTTAGGAACCCATGATATTTCTTGGGGATGTTTTGAGATGTTCCTGTATAATGTCATTCATTATTTAAACACGCAGCCTGCATGTGAACTTCATAGGTTAGATAGCAAAGACTTTCCACTGAGCTGTTTCATAGAAGACTCTTCTAGATGACTTCTCTGAGCATGGAGGGCAAGAGGTATGGGAGAGGAGCCACCTGAAGGCTCTGAGGAGGGATGCCACATGAGTTGGGTCATCAGAAACTAGTGGGACAGTGGCTGAAGAAAGGGGGAGCCAGGGTGCCTGAATCACTCAAAGACGGAAGGTGCTGGCAATGGAGTGTGGTGGTCCATGCCTATCACCCCCACACTGGAAAGACTGATGCAAAAGGAATGTGACTTCAAGGCCAGCCTTGGCTACTTGGCAAGGTCCTGTCTCAAAAACAAAAGATGGAAAGTGTTGGGTTAGTGATGAAACAGAAAACAAACGCCAACCAGAGCTTTCCCAACAGCTCTAATAAGAAAGCCAGGGTTTCCGAAATGAAAAACACAGATGTAGGGTTGATGAGATGGCTCAGAGGATAAAGGTGCTTGCAGCCCAGCTGGACAACCCAAGTTCAGTCCCCAGAACTGGCCTAGTGCAAAGGGAGAAGCAATTCTCACAAGATGCCTTCTGACCACCACATGCACACTGCAGAGTGTATGCACATATACATATAAAGCAAATAAATTTAAAAAAAGGAATATGCAGGTGTAGATGAAATGATGTAGACAGTATGGTTGTTCAAGAGCATGGGGTTTGAAGTTAAACCAACCTGAGTTAAGAATCTAAGTCTACCAGAGGGTAGCTGGCAAGACTGGGCAAGCCAACTAACTGCTTTGTGCATCCTGATCTTTGGAGGGCAGTTTCTGGGAATTACCCAGAAGAGACGACGGGAAAAATAGCAGTTGGGGCTCCAGAGGTTGGCACACATGTTCTGTTGGAGTGGCTTGGGGAACACGTGTCCCTTCCTTTCCAATCGGTGTGTATGGGATGACTTTGCTTTGATAGGAAGCTCCCATAATCTAACAACCATCCTGAAAATGGGATCAGGGATGGAACCCATCAAACAATCAACTTCAACATAAAAGCACAAAGGCCTTTGACTTGGCTGTTGAATAGGTGGTGGGAGCTGGTTCAGTGGATTTGTGAGAAAGTTATGAACAAGTCTCCACACCCAGGGCTTCCTCTCCCCACTCAACCCCAGCCTCACAGGGATCTCCATTAGTGATGGAGATCTCCATTAGTGATCTCCACAGCCTGCTTCTCCGGATTCCACCTCCTCCTGCCCCGGATTCCACCTCTTCCTGCCCTTCCTCAGCACCGAATCAGCCCTGTTCTGCTTAGAGAGGCACCAGCATGTCTACTGTTACTTTTGCGAGTTTCTGACATTCTTTGAGACCTTCTAAGATGCATATATGCATTGTCCATGTTCTGTCCTTGGGTACTAACAACTGAACAACTTTGTTAACTACTCTGATGACAGTGTTATAATTTAAATATTTTATTTTTACTTTCTACATGATTGCTTTACCTGACTATATGTAAGTGTGCCATGTGCATACAGTGTCCAAAGAGGCCAGAAGAGGGCATTGGATCCCCTGGAACTGGAGTTATGGACAGTTGTTAGCCACCATGTGGGTGCTAGGAATTGAACCCAGGTCCTCTACAAGATAACCACTGAGCACTCTCTCCAGCCAATGTTGTATTTTTAAGTGTTTTTCTTCCCCATAACTTTATCTCACAAATACTGAATTATTGAAGATTATTTATGAGTAGGTTGGGGGGGGGTTATGTGTATGTGAGCACCGATTTTCTCAGAGGCACTGAGTTCCCTAGGAGCTACATTAACAGGCAATTGTAAGGCACCTGATGTGGGTGCTGGGAACCAAACTTGGGTCTACTGCAAGAGGAATCTGTGTACTCTTAACTGCTGAGCTATCTCTACAGTCCCTTAAAGTTGGTATGAAGGTTTCATCTTTTATTTTTATTTATGAATCTGTATATGTCTCTGTATGCCACATGTGTGGTAGGTGGTGGATGAATCCAGAAAAGTACTCAGATCCCCTAGAGCTGGAGTTACACGTGGCTTCGAGTTGCCTGGTGTAGGTGCTGGGAACCGTACTCAGGTCCTCTGCGTGAACAGTAGTCGCTCTTAATCACCAACCCTCATTATTTCATTCATGCGATTTTTCAGCTCTATTATTCATGTATGTGTCATAAAATACTGAGGCCCTCCTCCCACTCCACCAAAGACAGCCACAGCTGGGGTGAGGACGGCGGTTGTACAGATGTGTCTGGGCTAGAATACAGTTAGACTAGAGGGGCTCTTTACTGTGTCTGCTTTCCCTAAGCATATTTTTGAGAGTCATCTGTATTTATATGTAGTAATACTATTTTCATTGTTGGGTTTCATTTCTTTGTATGAATATTCCATAATTTATCTTTTCTGTTATTGGGTATCTGAAACATTTGCCATTTTTAGTCACAGATAAAGGCAGGTTTTTGTACAGACATTTGTCTTTATTTCACCTCAAATACCTAGCAAGAGAATTGTTAGGTCATGACTTAGTGTTAGCTCTACTTAAAAAACAAACCGACAACTTAACTCATCATTTCCTGCTCTGTTCAGAACTTCACACTCCAGCTGTGCAAGACTTGGTACTCCAGAAATTCAGTGTTTCACTGTAAACACTCTGACATTTTATTGATTTTTAGTTCATAGTTTTTAGGTGGCTTGTAATGTTGAGTGCTTTTCTAATGTCCTGACCTGTCAGTTTATGGGGAAGAGTGTGTTAATATACACACTCTTAGACACACGTGTGAATACTTTCTCTTACTGTGTTAATGTATTTTATTTGTTAGTTTGCTCGTGGTACTGGGGATCGAACCACACCTAGAGCCTTTGTTTTCTTTTTGGTGCTCAGATTGAACCCTGAGCCTTGAGACTGCTAGGCAAGTGCTTAGCCGCTGGGCTACCTCTCAGACTTCGAATCTACAACCTTGACCATGGTAGAAAAGCGCTTGACCACTGAGCTACACCCCCAGCCCAATTCTGATGTATGTTTTAAGAATTTGTGTGTGTGTGTGTGTGTCTGTGTATACAAGCCATAGGATGCCTATGGAGGTCTAAGAACAATTTTATGGAGTTGGCTTTCCCTGGAGATCAAACCAAGCTGCACAGAACATGCTTTTACCCACTGAGCCGTCTCACCAGCCCCCAACTGTGAAATTTTTAATGCCTAATTTTACAAAACATGAGGGTTTTTGTTTTTTTTCAAAGAGTGTAGTTTGTTGCAAAGATCACACTCCATAGGTGTCTGGCATCATTGATAGTTAATACTGCAGTTCAGCAGTCAGTTAATTGTGGAGCCTTGGTCTTAAACCTTCAATGAATGGCCATTTAGAAAGTTGCCTACCTCAGCTTCCTTCAAAGGCAGGGAATCTGAGATACCCGCTCCCATCTTAGACCACAGATGACAGCAGCAGGGACAGCCATTGTTTCCCTTGGTTCTTTGTGAAGCTGACTGTCTCTGACATTGCAGCACCAACCCCCATCACAGAAGAATGCAAAGCAGGGCCATAAACTGGCTTGTTTTGCCATATGGAAATTATGAAAATTGTTACTCGCTGCACGGAACACCTGTGGAAATAAGGTTTTGAATTTGAATGCCTCAAGGCAGATGGCAGAACAGACAGTGCCCCCTCCCCTCCTGTCTTCTGCAGCACGCGTCCAGCTGGTGCTTCTGAGGAAACTCTGGATTTGTGTTTTGGAGACGTGTGGCCTTCAGATGCACCATGGCTAATTTTAAAAGCATCTGCTGCTGTTTGTAGGTCACGAGGACAGAGCCGTATGCTTCCTGCAGTTAGTACAGAGAGTTTTACAAATCTAAGAGCATGGTGGCTCATATCTGTAACCCAAGCCCTGGGAATATCCTGAGTTTGGGGCCAGCCTGGAGTACATAGTTCTAAGCCAACCTGAGCTACATATAGAGACCCTGCTTTAACTAAAAACCTAGGAGCTCAGTTGGTAAAGTAATTGCCTTGCAAGTATGAAGATCTGGGTTTGGTCCCCCGAACCACATGGAAACTGGGGCAGGATGACTCATGCTTACTACCATAGTGACGGAGAGGAAGAGACAGGCAGGGTCCTGGGGGTTCACTGGCCAGCCAGTGTGTCCTTACCGGGGAGCCACCAGCCAGTGTCTGAGGACAGCAACCTAAGGTTGACCTCTGGACTCCACATATGCATGTGCACACAGGTACACTCATGTGTACCTATACATATACCCACATCCACACCCAATCTAGGAGTTCTAGATATTACTTAGAAAAAAGCCTAATTTCTTTGATAGGTTAGTAATGTTTGAAAAAAAATTTCCTTCTGTTAGTCTATGAGATACTTAAAGCTATGTCAGGTTACTTTAAAAATAAGACTTTTTTCATTCTATTTTGATTTTTATATATAGGAATATTTTGCCTGCATGTAAGTGCCCACAGAGGCCAGAGAGGGCATTGGACTCCCTGGAACTGGAGTTACAGACAGTTGTTAGCCACCATATGGGTGCTGGGACCTGAACCCAGGTCCTCTGGAAGAGCAGCCAGTGCTCTTAACTGCTGAGCCATCTCCAGCCCCCAAGCAGGTGGATCTCTGTGAGAGTTAGGCCAGCCTGGTCTACATAGTGAGTTCCAGGGCAGCTGCGGCTACAGGGAGACCCTGTCTCAAAAAGACCAAAAAAAAACCCAACCATTTCTTATCTCACTTCCCCACACTCCCACACTGCCAGATTTGTGTTGCTCCCCACTTTGACCAGAGAGGCTCTTCACAGTGGGAAATTGTCAAGGCAGAGACTCATGACCGGCCCGAGTGCCGAGTATGAGCAAGCACGGGTGAGCCACCTGCATTACCAACCCTTCTGTCTTGAAAAAATTAGATTATATGCTGCTTTAAACACATAGATGGTCTTATTGTCATGGCTCAGGATTATTGAAGGTGTTGAGATATAAAATTCTGGGTCTATAAAATAAGAGGCACCAGACTTCTGTGTTTTGGAGACTGGAGGTTCTGATAAGTTTTCTGGCTGTTAGTTATAGAAATACAGTGAGAGCTATTGATGCGCTTCTATCTAAAGCATGCTATCCTTATTCAATTTTTGCTTCTAATATTTTTAAAAATATTTTTTACTTATTCTTTGACAGTTTCATGTACGTATACAATGTATCTTGATCATCATCTCCCCCCACCCCCTCACCAGGAGCCCACCCCTTATATCCCCCCCCCTTCTTTTTTCAATAACCCGCTGGGTCTGGTCAGTGCTGCCTGCTGGAGTTAATTGATCTTGCTGACTTGACCTTCTGCCGATCTTTTCGAGTAACCATAGCTGTTGTGAGCTCCTGAGTGCAGTGGTCACATCCGGAGGACAGCATCTCACAGCTCTCGTCCTCTGGCTCGTACATTATTTCCCACCCTCTCTTCTGCAATGTTCCCCAGGCCTTGGTGGGGGGTTGATATAGACGACCTGTTTGCTTTCAGTTTTTTGTGGGCAGAGTGCTGGTCAAGCTTGTGGGAACAGTACATGAATTTAGAATGTGAACTTGGCATGTGATATCTGACCCATGAGTACTTGGCATGGCTGAGTTACTGTTTTAGCTGTTCAAAAGACTTTGAGGAAGTGACTCAGGAGGTAAAGTGCTTGCTGTGCAAGCTTAAGCACCTGACCTCAGACCCCCAGCACCCACAAAAAGCCATGGCTGCATGTGCCTGTAATCCCAGCCCTGGGAAGACAGAGATGGGATGATGCCAAAAGTTTGCAGGCCAGCCAGTGTCACCGTACTGGTCGATGTCTCAAAAACAAGAAAATAAGGTAGGGAGGAATTCAGGAAGAACCTGTCATATTCATTGTCTCTGTCTCTCTCTCTTTCTCTAGCTCTCTCATATTTACTTTTATTCTATGTGTATGGATGTTTTGCCTGCATGTATGTAAGCGTACCACATGCATGCAGTGCCTATGGAGACCAGAAGAGGGCGTTTGATCCCCTGGAATTGAAGTTTCAGATGGTTGTTAGCTACCATGTGGTTGCTGGGAACCCATCCCAGGTCCTCTACAAGAGCAGCCAGTGCTCTTAACCACTGAGCCATCTCCCAAATGCCCTCCTCGGGGGGGGGGGCTTATTTTCTTATTCTTGGCTATATTTCAAAGATTAGAGTTATCACTAAGTAATATTTCGTTATGTAATTTGATGAGTTAAATAGGCATTTTCTTCCTATTTACATTATTTGAGGGATAAGATTTTAAAAGTTACTGAGAAACAGATTTTAGGTATTAGGTATCTAGGTTTTAGCTATTAGAAAGATAGCTTTTATCTTGATTTTTGAGGTAAGATCTCCTTACATAGCCAAGGATAGCCTGGAACTTGTGATCCTCCTGCCTCAGCCTCCCAAGTGCTGAGATGACAGGTGTGCCCCTCCACACTCAGCTTAGAAACAAGTACTTCTTATTTCAGAGAATGGTATATGGGACTGGACACTGCCCCGACGACCCGAACTCGGCTGCACGGTTGGGCAGTTGGTCACTGTGCTGGTCTGAGCACGGCTTTACGGTCTCACGGCTATTACCTCAGGGCCCTGGGCACAGTGTTCTCATGACTTCAGAGCCACTTGTCCCTAACTCTAGGGCTGCAGCAGAGGCTTGACGAGAAGGAGTTCTGTGTTGGAGGCTGGACCGAATGTTGTCTGAAGTGGTTTCCCTTTGTTCTGTGCTTGCTGTACATGGGATGAAATACAAGCAAAAGAAACAACTTGTCAACTTGTCAACGTTAGGCGAGTGTTCGACCCCGAGCTACACCCCAGTCTGATACTTCATTAAAAAAATGTATTTATCATGTGTGTGTGTGTGTGTGTGTGGTTACAGTAGTCACGTAGAAGTCAGAGGACAACTTTAAAAAAAAAATTAATTCATTGAGAACTTCATACATGCATATAAGGTGTTTTGATCAATTCCATATCCACTCCCTCCCCTCCAGCTCCTCCCATATCTCCCCTTCTTCTTTTATTCTTAAAAAATTTTTATTGAGAATTTCATACACGCATATAAGGTGTTTTGATCAAATCCATGCCCACTCACTCCCTTCCAACATTCCCACCTCTGAAGAGGTAACCCTAAAATCTTTTAAGGATTAGATACAAACTTCCAAATACTTTTGACGTTTTGGCCTTTGGAACAGAGTATGTCGCTAACAGGCCCAAGGACATTTTGACTTTTAGCCAAGAAACTGGCCACTTTTCTTTGGATCTTTTTACCCTAACTGCCTAGCCAGTTCCTACCTCCTATTCTCATCACACCATCCTCCGAAGAGGTTACCCAGCTTGCGGATAGGGAATCAGGACACAGACTGCTCTGGCTTCTTCCATATGCTGAACAGGGGACACAGGGTGAGGCAACTGGAGTACCCCTTCAGTGGGTTTATCTAAAAGACTCCCAAATTGCACGACTCTTATCTCTAAAGGGAAAAGAGAGTCCTTGAATTGTGAATAGAAGATGTGAAGGAGAAGTAAAGACAAGAGTAATTAGCATCACAAGTTCTAGACAGGGAACTAGAAAAAAGTCAGAACAGGGCACATTTCAAATGTTCATATGAGAGTCCATTGGAATTTCTTGACAAGGCCTTCCAAAAGCATCCCTCTATTTGGTTCCTCCTCGTTTTCCTTTTGTCTGCCAAGACTGGACTCGAAAGTGATGGATTCAGGATTGCTTTCAGGTGTTTTGATAGCTGTTGGAGTGGTTAGAGTCAGTGTCAGTTCCCTCTCAAAGGCTTCTAGCTAGGGGGAAAAAAAATTTTATCCATCGTTTTAGAACAATAGTTGGTTAGGACAATTTTTTTTAAAGTTTATTTTTATGTGTATGAGTGTTTTGTCTGCATGTATGTAAGTCCACCCATGTCATAGAATGCCCATGGAGGTCAGAAGAGGGCATCAGATTCCCTGGAACTGGAGTTATGGACAGTTGTTAGCCACCATGTGGGTGCTGGGAACTGAACCCAGGTCCTTTGCAAGAGCAGCCAGTGCTCTCAACCACTGAGCCAGGTCTCCAGCCCCAAAGGACAACATTTTTGTGGAGCTGATTCTCTCTTCACTAGGGTGGAACTCAGAACATCAGCCTTTGCTGTAAGAGCTTTTCGCACGGCCACCTTGCCAACCTGTTTTCCTATTTAAAGACTGAATAATTTAGTCACTGCTAAGAGACAATTCACTTGCACGTATTGGGTTAGGTTTAAATACCCAAAGGTGACAGGGCTTAGCTATTCTAGTCTGCTCTTCAAAGGCCCTAAGTCTTAAAAATTGAGACTCCATTCTATGAAGTCTCTACAATGTCTCCTTTTGGTGGTGGGGGTGGGGAGGGAGAAGGCAACGTGAAGCTGTAAAAGCAGATAGAAAGATGAAAGGAATTATGAGAAGGAAGGGTTAAGCATGGTCATATTCAGCTGGTTGTAAATTCTTTCTTCATAGCAACGATTGAGTTACGTCAAAAGCAGTTCATTGAAGGACGATTCCGGGGCTTGCTGTTTGAGGTAAAAAAAAAATAAATAAATAACCCACCCAAACAAAAACCGTGGGGCACACCCACTCACTTTCAGGAAGATGTCCGGCTCGTTTAAGGGTTTGATGCAGGTTTAGCAGAACACCAGGGAAGGGCTCATGTCAGCAAGTGGCTGATGCCACTGACAGGGAAGCAGCTCAGCAGAGGTTTGGTTGACTATACTGTGTCTGTTCACAGAGCATCTGCTCTTCAGTCAAGGACCCTCTTTAATTTTTTTTTTATTTTTGTGTTATGTGTATGAGAGTATCACCTGCATGTATGTATGGGCCCCTGTGTCCTGCAGTGCCTGTGGAGGTCAGAAGAGAGTGTCAGATCTCCTGGAACTGGAGTTATAGATGGTTGTTAGCTGCCATATGGGTGCTGGGAATTGAACCCGGGTCTTCTGCAAGAGCAGCCAGTGCTCTTAACTGCTGAGCCATCTCTCCAGCCCCAGGAAGCCTCTTTAATAGGACAGGCATCCTTTGAGCTATGATCACATGTGGAAATTTTGAGTACCTCTGAACAGGCTTTATCTATTTGGGGTGGGGGGTGATGGTGGTGGTGCGGGTGCGGGTGTGTGTGTGTGTGTGTGTGTGTGTGTAGGCCAGAGGTTGATGCTGAATGTCTTCTTCAATCACTCCTTCACCTTATTTATTTACTTATTTATTTAGACAGTAGCCCCAACTGGCCTGGAACTTGCTCTGTAGACCAGGCTAGCCTTGATCTCATGGAGATCCACATACCTCTCTGTTTCTTGAGTGCTGGGATTAAAGATGTCCATTACCATGCCTGTCTCCACCTTATTTTTTGATACAATTTTCTCATGGAACTTGAAAGTTCACCAATTCCGCCAGAATAAGCTGGGAGGTGAGCCCCCAGGATCTGCCTATCTCCAGTCCTAGGATTTCTGTTGCACATCACCAGATCCAGTGGATGCTGGGATCTGAACTCAGGTTCTCCTGTCTGGGGGAGGAGTGTTTTACTGACAGAGCCACCTCCCCAGCCACTGATCAGGCTGTGGGGCTTTCCCCCTTTCCTTCTATTTGAATTAAATTTTCAACAACTGTTCTAAAGTCGGATATATTTATTTCCATTATGAAGCTGAATTTCCTTTCTGATTCATAAATGAAGAACGTGAGGAGATGGTAAGATCGGCACAGAAGGAAAGAGACGGGAGGGAGAGGGAGAGGAAGAGAGGATATCTGCATCTACCTCTTTCTGGGATCCTTAATATAGACACATCTGTTTAAACAGGAGAATTAGTCACATGGAAAACTTGGCTAGACACAATATCTGAAAAGCTCCTGCGATAAGCCGAGCTGGAAAACTCTCCATGTCTGTATGGGCTTTAGACAGGCGTGGTGTGCATCTGTAATCCCAGCATGCCTGATGTGGAAGGCAGGACCTCAAGGCTAGCCTCAGTGACCCAGAGAATTCAAGGCTAATTTAGTCATCTCAAAACCAGCATTTGTAGTGATGTTAACTGTGATAGATAAGCATCTACTTCTTGGATTGAGGCCACAATTTCACTACTATAATGTTTTAAGTTATACTTATTTGTGCGTGCATGTGTGTGGGTGGGTGGGTGGAAGTGTATACAGGCAAAGGGAGGTGTGGGGGTCTGATGTGGTGGTCAGAGGACAACTTGTGACAGTCGGTTTTCTCCTTCCACCATGTGGGTTCCCAGAATTGAGCTCAGGTCACCAGGCTTCGTAGAAAGCACATTGACCCACTAAGCCAGCTCATCTGCTCCTTAAAATTTTAAACACTATTTTTGCCACTGTGAACTGTGTCTCTACAAGCGACTTTGTCCTCTGCCTAAAGATTTCTATGACAAAGCCATTCAGCACCCTGTTCAAAGTTTGGATTTTATCCCTAACTTGACTGTGAGAAACACAGTGGGAGATTTCCATTACAACCCTGATTTCCTCAAAGCAGAGTAGAAATTGGGAACTGGTGACTTTCACCCACTGGAGGCTGAGGGTCTGCTCCCAGGTGTATGACTTGTGCCTTCAATATGCTCCACCGTTGTCTCCCAACAGAGCTTTTTAGATGGACACTTTCTTCATGATGACCCACTGTCCGGCACAGAGAAATGTCAGCTTTTCCTAGGAAAATTGGTAAGTGTGAACTTTTTGAAATTATTTAGGTAACAACTGCAAGTCAGCTATTATGATAAAATAGAAACAGCTGTGTATAAGACAGTACCCAGAGAAATCTATTTTTATATTTAAATTTAATTTTTAAATTTTATTTTATGTGTGTATTTTGCCCACGTGTATGTCAGTGCCCCTGTGTCATGAAATGCCTGAGGAGGCCAGAAGAGGGTGGCCTTCTCTTCACTTTTTACTTTTTGTTTTGAGACAGGGCCTCACAAGTAGTCCAGGCTGGCCCTCCACTTGTTTCATATCTCAGGCAAGACTTGAACTTGAGATGCTCCTGCCTCTGTTTCCCAGGTATTGAGGTCATAGGTCTGCACCACCGGGCCCAGGTTAAATAAGAATTCTGATTTTTTCCTATGCTATAGCTTTTGATCAAAATCCAAAAGTCTTTTCACTTCACGTCACTTCTTTTCTCTTTTCTCTTCATCTCTTTTCTTTCTCTTTCCATTTTTTGGGTTTTTTAATTTTAATTTACGTGTATGAGTGTATTGCCTGCATGTATGTAAGTGCACCCACGTCGTGCAGTGCTCAGGAGGTCGGAATAGGGCATCAGATTCCCTGGAACTGGAATAACGGCTGACCGTTACCTGCCTTTAGGGTGCTGGGAGCCCAACCTGGGTCCTCTGCTGGAGCAGCCAGTGCTCTGAATTGCTGAGTGTCTCTCCGGCCCTTGTTTTTGTTTTATTTTTTATTTTATTTATTTATTTTTGGGGGCGTCTTTTTGAGACAAGGTCTCCTAGTAGCCCCAGCTGTCCTGGAACTCACTATGTAGACCAGGCTGGCCTTGAACTCACAGAGATCCACCTGCCTCTGCCTCCCGAGTGCTGGGATTAAGGGCGTGCGCCACCACACCTGGTGTTTTTGCTTTATTTTTATTTTGAGACGGTCTCCCTGTAGCCCCAGGTGTCCTAGAACTCCCCATGTAGACCAGGCTGGTCTTGAACTCACAGAGATCCGCCTGCCTTTGCCTCCCAAGTGCTGGGATTACAGACATGTGGCACCCTGTCCAGCCACGACTGCTTCTTCCTGACCTCTTTCCCACAAGATCATCGAGCACAGTCATGTACTGTCCACTTTTGACCCTAAAGGAAACATATTGGGAACTATGGGATGGTACTGTTCTTTAGACTGCCAATAACGCTTGGTTTTCTCTTCAGAAGCCGCCTCACCACAGGCCACATAGGAGTGAAGAAGCAAGGACTCCTCGGGCACCCTTGGCCTTGAAACCTAGGCTCCAGTACGCAGCCCTGCTAGGTGAGTACATGTGGTTTTTCCAAGCCACATTACGGTTCTGTCTTAATAAAGACACAGCCTGACTCTTGGCGTTCATTTTAAGGCCAACAGTGGACCTCACCTCTGAGGACCACCTTCAGATGTCTCATGGAACTGTGCTCACCAGTCAGGCCTCACTCATACTTTTATTGAAGTAGTCTTTCCAGCAACAGTTTGGGAGGTAGAATCCAGGTTCCACCCTCATCAGAGAATCTTGCCCTTTGATCCCTAGGTCTGAAATACCTCACACAATATCAAGGAGAGGTCTCAGTTACTCTCACTGTTTTCAGTAAGAAAAACGTGCTGCTTACAATCACGCCCATACTCATTCACTGTCTTAGGTGGAAGGGAGAGTGGGGTTCTGCGAGCTTAAGGTCCTTTGAATCACAGGAGGCACCTCTGGCTCAGTGAGCTTGTGCACACTACAAACAGTAACATTTTTGGTTGCAAGGTTAGGTGGAAATCATTAGTCCAGATTACGTTCATAGTGTAAGTCACTCCTAGCAGTACCAATAGGTCCTTCCCTTTCTTCTGCCCACACATAGGTGGAGAGGGGTTCCATGAGACAGAAAATAATCAGAGGTACATTTGTCTTGCAAGAGCGTTTGGGTATTTGGATATTTGTCTATGGATTTGATCAATAGATACTTGAACATCTACTCCATCCCAGGCACTGTGCTATGTATGATGAAGGACACATCCTGGGGCTGGAAAGATGGCTTAGCAGTTAAGAGCACTGGCTGTCCTTGTAGAAGACCCAGTTTTGAATCCCAAAACCCACATGCTGATAACAACCATCCATAACTCCAGTTCCAGGGGCTCCAACAGCCTCTTCTGTCCTCCTTGGGCATTTCACGGCACAGATACACGTACACACATGCAGGCATAACACTCATATACATAATATAAAAATTAAATACATTTTTTTAAATTAAAAAATAACAAGTCCTAAAATAGCTCAGAGATGAGTCAAGGTCAAGACCTAGGTTCAGAGACATTGGAGAAGATTCCATAGAAGCAGAAGTTAAGTAGACTGGAAAGATGGGATTAATTTGGAGAGGTGAGGAAAGAATTCTGATGGGTGGAATGCTAACAAAACCAGTAATAGAGAAGATGAAAGCTTCACCTGTTTGGAGAGTCAAAGGTAGATTCAGAGGATTTGGTAGAAATCAGTCCAGAGAAGGGAAAGCAGGTTGTGGGTGGACCTGGGAATTGTTCCCCACCAGCCAGGCTAAGGTAAAAGAACTGCATCCTGGGAACTACTCGGAGCAGACAGTACCCGGCACCACCTTGTATAGGGAAGGCAGAGCTGGCATGGTTCTGAAATCACAAAAGGGGTGGGTGATCATCAAGATAAACTTACAAAGGAACCAAAAGTGATTTGTGGGTCATTTGAACTAGACGAGACACCAGAAGACCTGAGCAGTTGAACATTGCTTGTGTCCAGTGCTTTAAGTACTGATTTACTCCTTTTATCCCCTCCACAACCTGATGGTGCAGATGCCAATGCAATTCCCATTTGGTTGCATTTACTTTGGTGGGGCTGAGGATGGAACATGCTGGGAAGTGCTTAACTCCTAGCTACCCCCAGCCCCTGGAACTCCCACTTTAAAGATGAAGAAATAGAGGAACATTAAGTTAAAAATCTGCCTGAGATCATGTATTAATTTCCATATACATAAGTCGAAGGTCTGGGTGGGGAAGGTATCTGCAACCACATAACGTACGTGAGGCCAAGCCAAGATTCGAACTAAAATACTGTGATTGATACCAAGCCCTGTTTTTGTTCTTTTGTTGTTGTTGCTGTTTGTTTTTGTCGTTTTGAGACAGGATCTCCCTGTAGCCCCAGCTGTCCTGGAACTCACCAGGATGGCCTCTGCCTCCCAAGTGCTGGGATTAATGGCATGTGCCACCATGTCTGACTCAAAACCTGTTTATTTTTTTTTTAATTATTTTTATTTTTATTTACCTATGTGTGCTCAGGTGCCTCTGGAGACCACAAGAAAGTGTCAGATAGGGCTGGAGAGATGAACCAGCAGTTAAGAACACTGGCTGTTCTTCTAGAGGACCCGGTTTGGTTCCCAGCACCCACATGGCAGCTAACTGTCCATAACTCCAGTTCCAGGGGATCCAACACCCTCTTCTGGCTTCTGTGGGCCCTGCATGCATGTGGTGCAGTTACATACTTGCAGTCAAAATACTCATACACATAAAATAAAAATAATAAGTAAAATATTTTTTAAAAGGTGTCAGATCCCTTGGAGCTGGAGTTATAGGTGGTTGTGAACTGCCCAATGTAGGTTTTGGGAACTGTCCTCTGAAAAAAAAAAACCAAGAAGTGCCCTTAACCCCTGAGCCATCACTCCAGTCCAAATATCCCCAAAGTAATGACTCTTCTTCTCAGCCTACTCCCAGTACCGCTGTTGATCACGGGTTCTGCTCACAGTGTCTAACACCTTTCCTCCTTAAAGAATAAGAAAAATTGTTCTGAAAGTTCAGAGTTAGTGCTGTAGTCCTTTCAAGCCATCTGGTCTCTCTGCTCACTGACTATTCAACTTTACAGTTGAAACACAGCCAGCTGCCAACAGTATGTGAATGAATGGCCCTGGATATATTCTAATAAAACTTTATTTACAGAGCCAGGATGCCGCTGGATGCTGTGTGCCGGCTGTGGATTGCTGACCTTCTAGTGCTCAGTGGGCAAAAGTTTTCTGTCATTTCACCTCTCAGTTTGTTGTTGCTATAAACATTGAGTATTTCTGCCCTATTTGATTAGGCATTGGGGATTTTAGGATAAAACATTGGTAGAACTGATTGACTTTGGCCTTTTCAGAATTGGTACAATGAATCTCAAGCGAGAAAGAGCTAATTCTGTATTAGCTTTTTAAAAATAGTTTAAGTGTATGTGTGTGTTGCCTGCATGTGTGTTAAGTGTACCCGTGTCATGAAATGCCCGAGGAGGTCAGAAGAGGGCGTTGGATCCCCCAGAACTGGAGTTACTGAATGTTGCTAACTGCCATGTGGGTGCTGGGAATCAAACTGGGTCTTCTACCCGAGCAGCCAGTGCTCATACCTGCTGAGCCATCATTCCAGCCCCATCTTTAATAGAATTTGGATCAGAAGCTCATCTCTGTTTTTCTGTTCTGCAGATGCCTTGAACCTGGACAGTTTTACAGCAATTCTGAGGCTGGAACCCACGTTATTTTCCTGTGTGGCAAACCCAGTCCACGGTCTGTGTAAAAGATCCCAAAAGCGAGAAATAGGAGATGGGGCTTTGGATGTGACAAGGGGACCCAAGTGAGTTGGAGCTTATTCCTGCCTTTTACTAGTCAGATATTATCTGATGTTACCGCTGGTTTGCTGTGGAACTTTCCCATATCATTTCTCCAACTCTCTGAAGATTTACAATTTAGAAGAGAGATATTGCTTTGGCATTTCACAAGATCTGCACTGGGAACGCACTGGGTTTTTACTGCTAAGTTAAGTTAGGTGAAGGATGACCACACCTCTACGTCCGCACACTCCCGGTGACAAGGTTGTATTGCCCTGTATGTCGTGGTTCAATGCTCTTTTGTGCTCTGCCTTTCAAAGTGCACACACCGCTCCTAGGAAAATCTGGAAACTATCGGTGGAAACTGTGAGGACCAACTCCTTCCAGTCAGGTTTCCTTCCACTTTGAATTGCAAAATGTCCTGTTTTCCTTTGTGGCTTTTCTGTCCCTAGTAACTCTCTTTCCCGCTTGGTTTGCTAGGCTAGGGGTGGGGGACTGGGAACTGCGCCAGGGCCTGGGCTCCGCTGATTTGCAGTTTTCCACCTTCAGTAAGTTACTCCACTTGTTCCTGGCAGGTACCCACGCCTCACAGGTAGTGCCGGCCTCAGAACAGAGCTTCCAGGTTGCATCAGGATGAGTGATGACCTACGTGTGGGAGTAAGTATGAAAGGAGATCTCAGCTGCATATCAGAGCTGCCATTGTCGTCCACCCTCTTCCACGGCTGTCCTCTCCCTTCTTTTCTCTTTATAAAAAGTATTATGGGCTGGAGACATAGCTCAGAGGCTCAGAGCACTTGCTGCTCTTGCGGAGGACCCAGGTTCAGTTCCCAGCACTAACAACTGTCCGTAACTCCAGTTCCAGGGGATTTGACACCCCCTTCTGGCCTCTGATGGCATTGTATGACACAGGTGAATCTACATACATGTAGACATCACACTCATACATAGAAGAAACATTTTATGGGCACTGATACCCTGAAACTCAAGGACAGGAGAAATATCCAACTTTGAAGCCAAGAAGTTAGAACATAATTTGGGGACTTTCTACTCCTTGCACAGAACAAGTTCTGGGTCATATGACAAAAGGGGCAGCTTGAAGCATATTGAGCTTTGTGTTATATGTCTTGTTTTAGTACTTATTTATTTTAAATATTTATTTATTTTACGTATATGTGTGTATTGCCTGCATGTAGGTACGTACACCCATGTCGTGCAATGCCTGCAGAGGACAGAAGAGGCTGTTGGGTCCCCTGGTACTGGAGTTACAGACAGTTGTTACAGTTGTTAGCTGCAGTGTGGGTGCTGGGATTTGAACCTGGGTCTGTTGCTAGAACAGCCAGTGTTCTTAACCACTGAGCCATCTCTCCAGCCCCTGTTTTAGTATTTAAATTCTCAATGGAATTTAGAACTATCATGACATTAGAACTTGTTGATCATACTCTGCCTCCAACCATACAACAGTTATCTACTTTCTCTACAGAACTGGTTCTCCTGGATCTCTCATAAAAAGGGAATCAAACATCACCCTGCCTCTTGGGCCTGACAGTTTCAAATCAGCAGTAGGTTTTCAAGGTTTATCCACGTAAAGTGACCAGGTCCTCACTTGTCTATTCATTCACTGATTTATGGGCAGTTGAGTCATTACCACTTTGGGGCATTGGAAATAATGTTTTTGGGAACTCTGGAGCATAAGTTTTGTGTAATCATATTATATATATATATATATATTTGTCTTTTTGAGGCAGGGTTTCCCTGTAGCCCCAGTTAACCTGGAACTCACCATGTAGACCAGGCTGGCCTCGAACTCAGAGATCTGCCTGCCTCTGCCTCCCGAATGCTGGGACTAAAGGTGTGCGCCACCACACCTGGCTGTGTGATCACATTTTAAAATGCTTTTGCATGTAGCCCCATGAGTAGGCTTACTGCCTCATATTATATGCTATGTTGAACTTTTTGAAATGTGCAGGACAGATTCCCATGGCCTGTTCCATGCTCCTCAGCACCATCAGTGTCTGAGGATTCTAATTTCTCCAGATCATCATTCTGATCACAGCCAGCGAGAGGATGCAAAGCAAGGGCCCTCTGGGTTGTGATTTGCATTTCCCTTGAGATTGATGATGCTCATCATTTTTGCATAGGATTTTTAAAACTATTTAAAATTTTTTTATTTTATAAGTGTATTGTCTGGATGCACATAAGTGTGCCCCTGTTGTGCAGGGCCCACAGAGGTCAGAAGACGGTGTCAGATACCCTGCAACTGACATTACAGACAATTGTTAGCCACCACATGGGTTCAGGGAATGGAACCTGAGTCCTCTGCAAGAGCAGCCAGTGCTCTAACCACTGAGAAGTCTCTCCACCCACTTCCATGTGCTTGCTGGTCATTGCATTTCTTCCTTGGGAATAAACTGAGATCCTTGGATCGTTTTAAAAGTGGGTGCACTTTTTTTTCCCAGGACTGAGTTGTATGAGCTGTTTTTATTCCTTCTAAGTGTCTGCATCTGATTTCTTTCTCTTCATTGGCACCTGTCTTACTGAGCAGCTAAGAAGCAGGAAATGAATCCACTTTGCTATTAGCAATTCTTCTAAAGTTTTAATACAGGAAGTTGAACTTAGATGCGCACAGGATGTCTGGTTATTAGTAATTTCCCCTTCATCAGACACCAGTTTTACAAAAAAGGAAGAAGCATCAAAATGAGTTGCGCACTGGGCACTCTGAGGGAAAGCGGTCGTGCACATTAGCCCTCTCCAGGGCCTAAGTAGTGGGTAGTTTCTGCTTTTGCAAAAGAGACACTGGGGTTTAAGGAGTTAAATCACTCACTCAGGATCATGCAGCTAGTAAGTAGCAACATTGGGTTTCAAATTCAGGTTTGTGTACCTTCAAAGGCTCTGGCTTTTCAACAGCCTCTCTTGGTATACTGAATTTAGACACCTTGATTGTAACAGTCACTCGTGGCTATGTTGAAAGTGGTCTGATGGTTAAGAAATGTGTTGCTGTGTACATCTGACAGGATCTCCTTACCCACTCACTGGGATCTATGGCTCAGTTGTTTTGTCTGTGGTCTTGACACCCACTCAGAAATGGAGCTCCCAGAATCGCAGTAGAAACTTCTATAGGGTGCTGCTGGGGGATGTGTGGGTCCCCTGAGAGATCTCAGGGTGTCTTGCTAGCCCTAATCTGTCAGCTGTACTTTATGGCCCAAACCCCAGTGACACCTACAGTCTATAGCTGTCTCCTCACTGGTCCTCTAAACAAATACCCACCCACAAGCCATCCCTTTAGCTCTCTATCCCATCTTTGAGATAACGGTAAGTTCTGACTCTAAGCATCCTCACAAATTTTAAGTGTAAGGGATTAGAATAAATACAAAATTAACATAGGCAGCACCCATAACCATGATCTTCCCAGTAAAGGCAAGGGTGCTGTTTCCCTAACCCCTTGGCTTCAAGCCATGGGTCTCTGTCTCTACAGTCACACGATAAACAACTTGACCTTCTATTCGGGCCTCTCCCGTACTTGGTTACACTGACATTTCTCCCTTTATCTCCCCAAGTTGTCTTGGTTGTTGGTCTCTGTACCTCCGCCAAATCAGACAGGGCATATTGTTACGATAAATCACATAGCCCTGTTGGGGAATTTCTCTGCCCAGAATACTGTGTTTCTCCATTTATCAAAATTCTATTTGGTCGTCAAGGCTGATCTCAAAAACCAACTGTTTCACGAAACTTTCCTCTGGCGACATGAAGTGTCAGCTGTCAGGAATCTCCAGTTCTTGAGGTAGAACTCACTAAGGATCAGGGTTTGGAGATCAGTTCCCTGGGCTACCTTGTTGTGTTCTGGAGAAGTCACTGGCCTTCAGCCCTTCATCAGTTGACTCTTTGACTCCTTTCTTTGAAACCCTAGCAACTTTTTTGAATTGAAATTAATTAGATTTTTCAAAACTTATTTTGGTAGGAGTGCATGTGTCGTGTTCTATGTTGAAGTCAGAGGATTTGATAGAGTGAGTTCTTCCTTTCCACCATGCGGGTCCTGGGGCTCAAACCCAGGTCACCGGGTTGCCGAACACCTTTGCACACTGACTCACTTTGCCTCCCAAATTAGATTATTGAAAAAGTCTTATAGTCCACATTGTAGAACGTACTAGGTAGCCCAGACTGTCTGCAGATTTTTGATCCTCCTGCCTTTGCCTCCTGAGAGCTGGGATTATAGGCATGGACCACCATACCCAACTCAATGCCCCAGGAATTCTGTCTGCTCTTTCCAGCTACATTTTTATTATATTGTAGTCATTAATTTTTTTTGTCTTTTTGACAGGGTCTCCCTGTAGCCCCAGCTGGCCTAGCACTCACTATGTAGACCAGGCTGGCCTCAATCTCAGAGATCTACCTGCCTCTGCCTCCCAAGTGCTGGGACTAAAGGCGTACACCACCACACCTAGCATCATTAATTTTCTCAAATTTTTTATTACATTTATGTGTATGTGTACCTGTGCGTGCGTGCGTGCGTGCGTGTGTGTGTGTGTGTGTGTGTGTGTAGGTCAGAGGGCAACTTACTGGAGTCCTCTCCTACCGTGTATATCCTGGGGCTCAAACAGGTTGTCAAGCGTGGTGGCATGCACCTTTACCTGTTGAGCCATCGTGCCAGTTCCCTTACTTTTCAATCCTGTGTCAGATGAGAACCCTTCTTTGATCACTCGTCAGAGTGTCCCTGACACCCTGCGTAGACATGAGGTGTGGTGGCTGCCCCTTAATATCCATTTTGTAATCGCTGTGGGCTGTAAACGCGAACCGGGAATGGTCAGGTTAGCCACTGCTGTCCTCTCTTCCCTTTGACTTTCCCAAAGACTTGGGGTGTGTTTTCTGCTTCTCCTGGTAGCTACAGTGGAAGCTGGATTCTATCACCATAGGTCATGTGGAAAATAAATCTGAATTTTAGTGATCGTGACAGCGTCTTTGAGTGGGAGAAGGAGTCCTGCAAGATGAGCGTCTCAAGATGAGCGTGGTGTACTGCTTGGGAGCCCAGTTTGGGATGTTCTGGAGAGCGGAACTTGCTCATGGACCAAGTGAACTAGTTGATTAGAAATACTTCTGTCCAGTGAGGAGAGACCGGAGCATGGATTATACTGAGGGATCATGGATGAAGTGTGTTATCTGAGATTCACTTCACGGCAGTGCAGGGGTAGGGTTAGTATGTGGGAAAATAGATCGGCCAGAAATTGATAGTTGTTGAAACCACGTGACTAGTCACAGAAAAGCAAACCCTTCTGCTACTCTGCATCTATTTGAAATGTATTTATCAATTTTCAGCCACATGGGCTAAGCTTTGGAATCCCGCAGACTTGAAGGTGGGCTCCATTTCTTATCCACTGTGTGAACTTGCACAAGTGACCTCCTCTGTTTGAATCTGCTCCTGTCCTCTGTGAAAGGCCACGTTATTTTGCAGGGCCTTTTGAATCGCTAAATACATACATGAAACATGTTCCTATACATACCTGCACATATGTCTCTTTATAGCCAAGTTCTGGCCTGGCAGTTCTCGGAAACAAACCAAGGGGTTCCAGTGTAGAGGAAAACCATGGCTTCTGTGATCCAGTCTCCCTCTTGCCTATGAGCAGTGAGGCCTACCTTTTGCATGGAGCCTCTTCCCAGCATCTCTGGACACCTTCAGGGTGCTAGAACATTCCACTGGCTCTTTAGGCCTCACCAACTTGTGGGTTCCAGGTGAACATTTAAGCTCTTTAGAAACTGTTGAGTTAGGAAGGATGCTTCCACACTCATCCTTCAAATCCTTGTGTGTGTCCACATTGCCAGCGAGCCCTGTCTGCACTACTGCAAACCTCCTGGGGTTCTGCTCCGTGACTTCGGAAGGTCCCTCCCTGTGGCCAGCAATGGACAATGCCACTGGGTGTTCAGTGCCTTTGGGCAGAATGCTCCGCCAGTGTTGTGAGAGGCTCCCTATGAAAATTATCCTTCCGTATTCAGGATGCACAGATGATACAGCTGTGCCAGGCCACAGTGGTCAGTAGCATAGATCCCTGGGTCTAGTATTGCTGCTCCCTTCAGGAGCTCTGTCCGTTTTCTGGATTCTCCTAACTCACTGCCCTTCCCCTCGAGGGTCTGCCCATCTTTCCTCAGTCACGGCTTCCACTGCCGAAACTAAAGATCAAGTAATAGCTTTCTGAGCTCCCTTGCAAAACTGTGAGCTCATTTCTATCCCTGAATATCTAAGAACTAAGATGCACTTGGGAGATGGGGGCAGGAACGGAAAGGATCAAGAGCCTGCAACCAGCCTAAACTGTATGGTGAGACCTTGGTTAAAAACTAAACAGCAAAACTGATTCTCCCATTTTACTCCAGGCTCCGATCGGAACCATGAAAACACTTAGTACATGTCAAGTTCCTGGTTCAGTAGTGAATGCTCACAAAATAGTACCTGTGACTTTGACTAGAGTCAGAAAGGTCAGTGGCATTAAGCTCAGAGGATACCTCATTAGAAGCCAGGAATCCAGAGATGGAAATCTCTTTCCATCTGGCTGTGAAAGAGCCCGTACGTCACCAGTAGCTCCCTCCTCTCTTTGCATTCTTTTTCATGTCATTACATGTTCGTGTTTAAGACAGACTGTCACCAGGAGAAGAGAGTTACCGAGGCAAAGATCAGGATCAGTGTAAAGCTATCTTGGGGGATTTTCTGGCCTTGTCTGTCCTGTTTTTTCAGGCTGTGTGTAGGCACAGCATTAATAACCTTGGAGAATAAATAACATTGCCACTTACAAAATTGTGACTTGTAGATGCTGACTGATAACTGATTTTGAGTGAACCTCACAGTGCTGGGTGTGCCCTGTAGGTCTGAGGGTGTGGTGACTTTTAGTTAGAAACTGAAAGGAAAAAAAAATAAGGAAACTTAATTCAGTTTATGTCACAGTTCAATTGAACGTGCTTCCTCTTTTCAGAGCATTTAAATGGACGTAGACTCCACTCTCTGAAATCTATAGGACTCTGTCTACATTTTTTAGTTGTCATGTTAGTTTATTTGACTAACCCACTGTTCAAACTAGATCCAATAGCAAAAATTATATTGGCAACATCTGGTTATTGGCAGAAATATTTCTGGTTACAAAGTCTATAGCTAAAACAGCTTTTTATCTAGTCAAACAATCCTAGAAGATTATCTGGGCCAATTTGTTGCCATTCCTAACACCCTAAAAGGATTTTCAGGCTGTTCTTCCTATTTCTCTATGTACACATTGAGATACTGTTGCTATGTGAGTGAATGTGAATGAGAGGCCCTTGTTTGTCGACCCAGCCCATGGGAGACTGTGTCACTGTGTTCCATAAATGGATGACTCCGCCCTGTATTGAAGTCTTACACTGAAGAGCGGGAGGGCTGTGGTTTTCATGTAAATGGGATACAGGTCACTATTTGATGGCTGGGCAGGAAGGGCAGCCACCTTCCTGCTCCCTGACTCCAGCCAGTCTGCCACACGTAAGTCAGTCCCTCCTCTCAACTTTGTCATTTCTTGGTGTTCTTTGGTTTTTAAGTATGTCCAGTAGATCCTGTCCCACAGTCTGATCAGGTCTCAAGGTTTGTGGTGGTGGGGTCAGGGTCTGGTGTGAGTATAAGGTTTAAATAAGGGTGACTGGAGGTCAGGGAAAAGGACCACGTTGTGTCCATCCCACTTCACGTGCAAGGACACCTGAGGGTTCTCCCTGCAACTTTCCTGTACCACAGTTCCAAACTGGAAATGAAATGTAAGAAAACAAAAGACCAACTCTCTTTTACTCTGGTTATTCTTGAAGGACAGAAAAAAGAAAGTGTTGCTAGGCCAAATTTATGCATGGTTAGGGTTGAGATGGGCTGTGTATCGGGGTCGCTGTCTGCTGATTTGAGAGTAATCTCCAACTGCTTATCCGGCCACTCCCGAGAATGATGGAGAAAACATCGGACTACTACTCAGTATGTGAGACTTCTCCCAATCACAGAAGATGCATTTGTGCAATCAGTAAGTGGTAGACATTTGTTAAACACTTCTGAATATAATGGTTTGATTGTGAAACTGAGGTGCTACCTGCCGCACTACGAGGCTCCTCTGAATATAATGTCTCAGCTGCAAGGAGCAGAGAAGGGTTCCACAGACACTGTGCAGTGAGACCCCTTTGTAACACAGTAGGGGCAAATTATATATGTTTCCTGTAGTTGTTTTTTTGCCTTTAAATGAGATAATTAGAATTTTTTGAATAGATTGTATGCCAAAAAAAAGTGTTCCTTTCCTCCCATTTTTGGAAACCAATTTAATGGAACAGGAACACATAAATACCATCTCCTAGCCTTACATTCAAGTAGCCAAGGTCACGATGACCAAGCTGGCTTCAATTACAGTGCAATCACTTGGCATCATTTCAAGTCCAGCTGGTAACACGTCATATATGTTAAGGAATTTTAAGTGCTCCTTATATTTAAAAATCAATTCTTGATTTTTATGTTATGATACCCAATGAAACAGAAGGATATTTAATTTTCTTTGATTTTTATAGTGCCATTCCATATACATAATATATGGAAGTAAAACTATAATCAGTATTTAAGTGATGTAAAGGTAGGGCCAGCATCGTTTAGTTACCTACAGGCAATATGGTACAATTATTCTACATCTAATTACTGCCCATGCTTGGGACTGTATTCTGCAAATGTATTTCCTCCATGGAATGCTGCCTGTGGGTTATAAGGTGTGTGTTTAGTGTGCTGGTCTCCCTAACTGGTCTGTGGGAGCCTGAATGACAAGAGCTGTGTCCTGTGTATTTCCAACCCTCATCTCTATTCCTGGCACAAACTGGACCTTTGAATGTTTGTGGAATTCAACTATGCTGATATCATGAGTTATATCTGTGACATATGATCCAACCCCAAGATCCTTAAGGCAGGGAGGAATGAGGTGACAGACATGCTGACCAGCTTGAGGTGATTGTCCCACAGTCTGTGCACAGACCAAAGCATCTTATTTCACACAATACTAACCAAACATTTTAAAAACTAAAAAGCAAAAATAAATAAAAGCCATGATGAAATAAAACAGAAGCTTGCACAGTGTCACCAGCTGACATAAATTCCTGTTTTTTAAGTTTCAGCATGTTTTTGAGTATTTGAGGTGAACATTTAAAAATAATTTATGGGGGCTAGAGAGATGACTCAGTGGTTAAGAGCATTGGCTACTCTTGCAGAGAACCCAGGTTTGATTCCCAGCACCCACATGGTGACTAACAACCATCTGTAACTCCAGTCCCGGGGATCCAATGCCTTCTTCGTGGACAGTGCATGACCACAAGTGCACTTACATGCAAGCAGTACACTCATACACATACCATAAAAATAAAATATTTAAAAATAATTTATATGCTTATATATAAACCTTTAAATTTTTAAAGAAGTTTTATGTTACTAATTATTTGTGTGTTTATGTTTGTGTGAATTTTATATGTATATGAATGCAAGGAGGCCAGAAGAGGGCATCAGATCTCCTCCTGGAGGTGAAGCCACAAGATGTGGGTGCTGGGAACTGAGCTCTGGTTTTCTGTAAGAGCAACCAAGTGCTCTTAACCGCTGACCCATCTCTCTAGCCTCTTGTTTATATTTAGGTCTTTATATATCTGAGAAGACTTTGTTTTACAGTAGCCTGAGTTAGTGCATGTTAGAGGTGGTTTGCAACGGAGAGGGTACTATTTAGTTCATTAAGTGTGAACTAATTTTAAAAGTTTTTATCTTTTGCTAATATTTATTGCATAAAGTTTTGGGAGAGTGAGATGATACATAAAAAGGCTTTTGAAAATTTAAAAATTAAAATATCTTTGTTATATTTTATGTGTATAAGTCTTTTGCCTGCATCTACTAAGGTGCACCACGTGTATGCAATGCCCATGGAGGCCAGAAGAGGGCATTGGATCCCTGGAACTGGAATAATAGACAGTTGTTAGTTGCCATGTGGGTGCTGGGAACCAAATCGAGGTCCACTACAAGAGTAGCTAGTGCTCTTAACCACTGAGCCATCTCGTCAGCCCCCATGTAAATTAAAAAGGTAGGGAGAATATTATATTCATTTGTTTATATGTGTGGACAACATACATGTAGAGGTCAGAGGAGAACTTGAAGGAGTCCATTCTTTCCTTCCACCATACGAGTGGTTCCTGGGGATTGATCTCAAGCACCTTGACCCGCTGAGTCGACTCATCGGCCCTGGCTTTTATAAATTTTAGCATACTAAACGGGTAGACTGCTATTTGCCATACAGAGCAGCTACAAATTCTGCAAGCACTTGCTGGACTGGTAGTATAGTTCAGGAACAGAGCACTTCCCTGGCATGGCCAAGGCCCTTGGCTCATTCCTCAGTGCTGTCTGAGAAACAGGACAGAAGGGGGTAAAACAACACCAGCAAACAAGGCCTGGATAAACTGCTACCTTTCTGTGACTCACGCAAATGGTTTCTTGACTACCGTCTGTGGAAACCTGTCATTAGCTATGGCAGTTAATACAGTCTATATTTGATTGATTGTACAATATGTGCTTATGTGTGTATATAGTTGTGTTTTAATTTCCAATTGTCCATATGGACTTCAGAGGCCAGAATGATGCCAGTTTTGACTTTAAATTTCTCTTTCGAAATACGTAATAATGAAAATTAGCTCATTATTAAAAAGGAAGCACTATTACCAATATCTTGGTTTTTATTTTTGAAAGAATCAGGACAAACACAAACCCTAGACTCCCAAGTTCCTCTCTAATTAAGAATACTTAATAGAAATTTGGAGGTCAAATGAGGCTTTGAAGAACTTGCCCTGGCAAGCTGGGACCACAGTTTTATAAAGCTCCCTTAAGTGCTGACATGGATATAATCCCTCAGATCTTTGAGATAATGGATTAAGCAGAAAATGTATGATTTGGCTAGCTAAAAACCGGAAAGCCATTTTTATTATCAGGTCAGAAGGTTTAAGTTGAGTAATATTCCTATAAATAAAAATGTTTTATGCTTCTGTGGAATGTTCTATTTGAAGAAAATGTGTTGTATGTGTGTGAAATGACTACATCTGTCCTTTGAGTTTAGAATTTGTTTTGCCCAAGAATGTATTAGGTTTTGTTTAAATACCAGACTTGTAGATATACTTAAACTTGGATTTTATTTGTAAGAAGAGCTGTGAGGAACTGTGTATCAAGATTCCCTATACAGCCAGGCATGATGGTGACTGCCTTTAATTCAAGCACTTGAGAGACAGAGGTAGGCAGATCTCTGTGAGATCAAGCCCAACCTGGTCTACATAGTGAGCTCCAGGCCAGATTGGGCTACAGGGAGACCCTGTCTCAAAAAACTAAAAAAACAAAAAAAAAATCCCTATACTGTTCCAGTCCCATAACCTCTCCCCCAGAGCAGAGCAAATATGGGTCCTTTAAAATTGCATGAAAATTTCTGTTTGCAACATTTCTGGAATGGAAAATGTCAAATTATGGAATACTATGAACTCATCTCTCGTCCCCACAGGAGAATGGTGCTGGCCGCTTGTTTTCCGAGAACCTGTCCCGGCTCAGGTTAGCTATGACTGTGAATGGGAAAGCAGGTTCAGTTGGCTTTGGGGACTTATTTGCACCTCCCACCGCAAAACAGTTCTCGTATCCTTTTGTTAGGGAGCACCTCACACTACCGTCACCGGGGCACACCTCATCCTCGGAGAGTGCTGTAACATCCAGTGGTGAGTAGACTGAGGAGAAAGAATTCAAGTCCTGATGACAACTTTCATCCTGGTGTGGTGGCCTGCAAGGTGTGTGCAAATCAGAGGCGGCTAGGCAGGTTCCCCTTTTGCATAATTTTCATGCTTCTGGTTTCTTCCTCTTGATAGATTCTGGATCAGAAATTTTGCATATGGCTTCTGGTGACCTTGACTGCAAATTCCTCTGTGAGAAAGAGGAGGAAACAGAATCTGCCCCTGCCGTGACAGGTAAGGTGTTATTGGGTGCAAGTTCAATTGCTAAAGCACTAAGCAAGCCCCTAAGCTGGTGCCTATAAGCCAGTAAAGCACCGTCCTTAGAAGCTTGATATTATTTAATATCCATTTTTATAAAATGATTCTTAAAAAAAAATTGGAGCAAAGTCTAGGAGGCACCTGTGACGTCTGAGGAGACCACCATTTTCCTTAATTTTGTAGTCAAAAGGAAAATGGCCACATGTTATAATGGGCCTTAAATATTGCCACCCAACACAAATTGATGTTCCAACTGTGGCATAGGTAGCAGATTCAGGAAATTCGTAGAATGTAAATTAGGATATCAGGTGAGAAGGGGAACAGTTAGCAGTGGTTCACTAGGAATGCAGGACCATCAACCAGGTGATGTGGTGGGTACATGTTAGGTCTGAAGACAAAGTATTTATTTATGACCATCTCCAGTGAGACCTGAGAGGCAGAGGCTCCCACTCCTCCCGTTCCTCTGGCAAAAGAAACCTACAAGGAGAACCTATTCTGTTCTCGGAACTCAGCAATTAAATGAGAGATAGGTGGTAAGTTAGAATAATTGTTACGGTTTCGGAAACCTGTCCTGTGAGTGAATTGAACCCTGTCCTGCATCTCACACCTAATAAGATTATTGTTATTATTTTTTTTTGGAGGCAAAATGTCAATATGTAGCCTGTACTAGCCTTGAACTTAAGGTCTTCCGGCCTCAGCCTGCAGAGTGCTGGGGTGACTGCTGTGTACTACCAGACCTACCTGGATGAGGGAAACGTTTTAAGGAAAATGGTAGTGGGGTACTGTTGTTCACCTATCATGTAGAAACATGCAAAATGTGACTACTGTGTTGACAAAGTTGGAGGGAAAAGCGACCCTCAAAAGCTGCTGTGGGAAATGTAATTCTTGTAACTAACATGGAGGGAAACTTCTGATCTCTCAACATCTGAATCCTCAGACAGTTCAGAGTCTGTGAATTTATCCTGCAGCCATCTAGATAAAAACAAAGTGGTGTAGGTATCAATCTGTGTATCTCAGCACTGTTGTAATAACAAAATACTGGCAACAAGCTATCAAAAAAGATTAGACTTTGGTCCATCCACATTATAAAAATTGAAAGCATACAAGTGTAAGACATAGTAAGGAGACGCTTCCCTACAACACCACAGAAGACTTCTGTTTCTCCAAGAAAAAGGACTGAGCGTTCGGTATAACATGCAATATTGTGTGAAGAGAAGGATAGGAGAAGATGTTGTGGGGCCTGGAGAGCTGCTCGGTGGTTAAAAGCACTTGCTACTCTTGCAGAGGACTGAGTTCAGTTCCCAGCACCCATTGGGTAGTTTATGACCTTCTGTAACTCCAGCTCAGGGGATCCATGCCCTCTTCTGGTCTCTGTGGGAACCCACATGCATGTACACACACACACACACACACACACACACACACACATAATTAAAAAATAAAACTTTAAAAGGTGTTATACATGCATAGACTATCTCTAGAAGACTAAACAAAAAAATGTTTACAGGGAAGCGATCTGGATATCGGGCAGATACGGATGAAAGGGAAAATGTTCACATTTTGTGTTTTTTGACTCATGAACCATGTCAATCTGAAGCCTAAAATTTAAGGAAAACCTAAAAACTTCCATATGGAGAAAAATCATATACTTCTGAAAGAAACTGATGTCTGTTCCGTCCTTCGTTCTTACGTTCTTCTCCTTACAGGACCAACAAAAGACTTTTTTTTTCTTTTGGTCTTTTTGAGACAAGCTCTCCCTGTAGCCCCAGCTGGCCTGAAACTTGATATGTAGATCAGGCTGGCCTTGGTCTCACAGAGATTCACCTCACAGAGATTCCTGGGTGCTGTGATCAAAGATGTGCACCACTACATCTGGCATAAGGGCTATTGTTTCTTCTTTTTCCTTATTTTATTTATTAATATTTTAAATGCTCACTTATTTTTGTTTTATGTAAGTGTACTGCCTGCATGTAGGTGGGTGCACCCATGTCATGCAATGCCCATGGAGATCAGAGGAGCGCATCTGATCCCCTGGAACTGGAGTTACTGACAGTTGTTAGCTGCCATGTGAGTGCTGGGAACTGAATCTGGGTCCTCGGAAGAGCATCTCTCCAGCCCCCAGGACTATTGTTTTTGAAGATAAAAGTACTGAATGTTAGGTGTCATATGGAATATTTTGTGGCGAAATGAGTAGGAAAAAATGGGAAGAAGAGGCAAATTGCTCAAGTACTTTGCAATACAGAGTACACGAAAATGAATGGAAATTACCAAAAATACTGGCCTGTGCTGAAAGGTCTGTTTCCTTAGCTTGATGGCATTGCATTTAGAAATAGCCCGTGCTTGAGTAGAAACATGATTGTTATCAGTCTTGGATATGCAAAATAAAAAAACCTGTTAAACTATAAAGAGCCAAGTTACTAATTATTCATCTTTCCTTCATTAATATTAGACTATTAATGTGTTCAATAAAAAAATGCCAGCACTGGGGTTACAGAAATGACTCAGCAGTTAAGAGCACCGGCCAGAAGACCCAGGTTTGAATCCCAGCATCCACATGGTGGTTAACAATCATCTGTAACTCCAATTCCAGGGGATCCGACACACTCTTATGATCTCTGCAGGCATTGCATGACATGGATGCACTTACACACATGCAGGTATAACAGTCATATACATAAGATAAAAATAAATAATATTTATATATGCCAGCATCAGCCTAAAAAAAGATTAAAGGAAGAAACAACCTGCTCTTTGAAAGACCACTCATCAGATATCCAGGTCTGCTGGGAAACGATATATGGCTCGCTTCCTGGAAGGCCTTGGCTGCTGTGTCCCAGGTTGTGCATCCACAGGCACGTGCCCCTCGGTGCTGCAGTATCACACTGTTTACTGGTCCGCCTGCACCGTCACCCCCACCATTTCTTTGTCCTTCACTTGTCACTACTACCCCAGCCACTCACTGTTTCCTTTCCCTCACAGGAACTGGTCCAACTCGTGAGAATATCACATGCCAAGACTCCATGACCAGGGACAAAGCTGTGACACACCTGGTAAGAAAATGGGCATGTGTTCCCTGGAATAGCCGTGACCAGTTACAGTGGTCTACATGTCCCTTTGAATTTACATGAGTCTCTTAAAACGTATTATTTTATCTTTTCAATATATTATGAATGAACTATTTTGAGTTACTAGAATTCAGTTGGATCAGTATTTTATAGACAAATTAAGACCAGGGTATTCTTATGACTTGTACAAGATCCTGCAATGGCTGTAAGGTCAGAACGCTTTTCTTTACATTGGTTTTTGTTCATTTAATCATCAGAGATATGTTAGAAACAAAGCTAATAGCTCTCAGATAGCTGCTTTTAAAAATTATTTTATTTTTATTTTATGTGTATGAGTGTATTGCCTACATGTGTGTAAGTGTACCTGTGTCATGCAATGCCTAGGGAGGCCAGAAGAAGGCATCAAAATCCCCTGGAACTGGAATTACAGACAATTGTTAGCCACCATGTGGGTGCCGGGAATCAAATCCAGGCCCTCTGTAAGAACAGTGAGTGCTCTTAACTGCTGAGCCATCTCTCCAGCCCTCAGATGCCTTCTTAAATAGATAAACACATAGTACATACAATTGAACAGAACAGTGATTGTATCATGTATGTGCTAATCAGATGAAGAAGCAGACAGTTAACTAGCACGAGATTAGTGGTATAAAAAAAGAAATGCTCAGGGTAGAAGCTCCAAGTGTCGTCGTGGAACTGATACAGTTACATGGTGATAAGGTTAGTTCTAAATGTTCAAAGACAATAGTTAAACTTCTTTCATAAAGATCTGTTGCTACTTGTTTGAATGATTGAAGGGGAACTTACAGCCTGTGTAAATGGTTGAAGGTTACCTGTAGACTTTGGGTCCAGCTTCATGGTTCTCCAAGGTTTGCTCTTACGTATGAATCCCTCTGTCCTACGTGTGAAGATCTACAGCCACTTCTGTGAATGACTGAAGCGAGTGATGGGAGGGTAGTGTATAGACTTTGCATCCAGCTGCGTGTTTCCGCAAGGCTTTTACCTACACATTACTCCCTGTACATGTACAGCTGTGTGTATATTATTGTTGCTTTACCCTGAATAGGCAGGTCTTTTGTTAACGCCATACCAAGTATCACAGATCCATGTAGCCAACTCAAGAAAGCTATAACATGAGGATTTTGGTGGGGTGGAGTAGATAAAAATGTTGTAGTCTCAAAGGACTGGAGTAATTGGGTATTACTTTGAACTATCCTTTAGTGTGGGGTGCAGTTAGGATCCAGTGTTGGCATCCTGTAGATGTAAATAAGCAGAGGAAAAAAAATACAGACCTTGAGTTTTTCATAGGAGAATCTCCTTGGCTTTGGGGAGGGGAGAGATTCCTTTCAACTTAAAGCAAGGTAGTCATGCGGACTTTTTAAAAATGATGGATTAGGGCCTGGAGAGATGGCTCAGCGGTTAAGAGCACTGACTGCTCTTGCAGAAAACCTGAGTTCAATTCCCAGAACCCACATGGCGGCTATGAACTGTCCTTAACTCCAGTTCAGGGGAATCCGAAGCTCTCTTCTGACCTCCGCGGCATTGCACGACACAGGTGCACTCACATACATGCAGGCAATACACTCATACACATAAAATAAAGATAATAAATAATTTTAAAAACTGATGGATTAGGAAAGGTGTAATGGAGGGGATGGAACTGATTCAGATGTCATTGTTGTAATTCAGGGGACAGACGGTTACTTTAAACTTAGTGAAAAATATGAGATTTTTTTTCTTTAAAATTTATATTGAGGTTTTGTACATTCATACAACAGATTTTAATCAGAGTCCCTCCTTTGTCCTTCATCCATGTTCCCCACCCTCCACCGGAACTTTGCTCCTTATTTGTCCTGTTCTAAAGACTGTGAACATCTCAGTGTGTGCACATATTAAATGCGTATGAATAAAACGTTTTGCTTCATGTCATACAGTGGAGTTACCTCTTCCATAAACCATTGCATTTCCATAGATGCCCTTTTATTTATTTAAAATACAAGACTTTTTTTTAAGAGGTAAATTCATACTAGATGGATGTGGGCCAAGGTGGGTGTCCTGGTTGATGGTTTAAATGTCAAGGATGATTTGAATGATGAGAAGAGGGAAGGAGGGTAGAATTTGAGAGACAAAATAGGGTCAAGCCTCAGGTTGAGGCGAGACGTCAGTAGTCTGTAGGGAGGCTTTACAGCTAGCTGTGCGCCTATCACAGCAACCCATAAACCCTCCAGAGGAGCAAGCACATGTTCATGAGCTATCAGAAGGAAAGTGGGTGTGGGGTGAGATTTCTCAAGGACTGGCAGGCAGAGAATACTGAGAATAAAGGAATTGATGATTATTATTTTTTCTAATGGGATCTCATTAGATAGCCCAGGCTGGCCTAGAATTTGCAATGTTCAGCCTCCTGAGTGCTGGGATTATAGGTGTATACTACCATGCCCAAGGATATTGGAGCCTTGATGAACAATGTGGGGTCTAGTAGAGAGGACAGGGGAGGAGAGTAGTGAGAAGGGCCACTGTGCTGTAGCAATGGAGGACATTTGTGAGAGGGGAGCCAGGGGAAGACCAAGCTTTGGGGAGGAGGGATTCCTAGTCCATTTTAGATGCTGCAGTGAAGTCAAGTTAGACACAGACCCAAGAGTAAGTATCCATTTGACTTGGTGATGGGCAGGTCCTGGAAACCGGGGGAACAGGTCCTTGGACTGTTAGGTAGAGGGGTAGAGCAGCTAATTTGATCACAGATGGAGAGGCACAGAACTGGGATCGGCAGCTGTGAGCAAGAAGACCTGCACATGTGGCGAAGGGCAGAGGAGAAAGTTCTGTGGCTGGGAAGTTCATGGGATTCAAGGAGTGTGTGAAAAACTCAGATACTCACATGTTGACAGGAATAGGCCCAGACTCACCTTGTATTGCTGTATTTGTTACATTTTACTGAAAAGTTCACTCCAGTTGTTTAAACATCACATGCTATGGAATCAATGACTCTACAAAGGAAATTTGTCCTAGGCTTTCTAATGGAGAATTTATTTGGTTTTCTGAGTTTCTCCACTCATCTGAGGTTTAAAAATTTTTTTTGACTTGTTGTTTTGTGTGTATGAGTGTTTTGTCTGCATGTATGTAAATGCACATACATGGTTGTTCAGTGCCTGCAAAGGCCAGAAGAGGGCATTGAATCTCCTGGAACTGGAGTTATGGACTGTTGTTAGCACCATGTGGGTGCTGAGAACTGGACCCAGGTCTTCTGCAAGTGGGCATCTCTCCAGCCCCTCATCTGAGTATGTCTAATGGCATCATAGAAGATTGTGTACCTAAAAGTGTTCCAATTAGATTGTCCAGGTCAGTGCAGAGCAACCCAATTAAGGTGAGCCTTGTCATACAGATATATTTATTATACAGCAGTTGGTCAGTGATCTTAAAAATGTGTTTGAATGGAGCCTGACCTATATCCCAGCACTTAGCTGCCCAAGGCAGGAGGATCACGAGTTTCAAATCAGTGGGCCCTGTGGGTTGCATGTGAGACTCTCTCAAACAATAACTAAACAACTGTAGGTGGGTGTGTGTGGTGTGTGTGGTGTATATTCATAGGGAATTAAAGTCTAACAGAACAAATCTTAGCAACTGTGTTTGTGCCCCTTCAACCATGTGGGAAGCACCATGCCATAGCCCTAGATCCCCTACTTTACCTCCCCATATGCCCTGGTATGCTCCTTGGCTGAGGAGACCTTCTGTACTGGTCTAGCCCTGGCACCCCTCTCTTCCCCATGAAGAATACTCATTTCCTTGGCACTTAGTTTCCTTTATGATACTTTGTGTCACATTCACAGCCTCTCAAATATTTATGTCAGTTTTGTCTGAACTACATTGGGAGCTACCCTGGACTCCTCCTTCTTGTTAACCTTTATTCCAGTTCCCGGAGTTCTACAGATTTTGGTAGAGATTGGTTGCGGGAATGGGAAGTGGAAAGATGTTTGGGTCTGAAGGACTTCCATTCAACACATGGCAATAAAAGTTCCTTATGATTTTAGGAAACAGGAGAGGAACTCGGAACAATAGACGACCATAGAAAGGATCGCACTGCAGGAGGTAAGGCGTGCTCCTTCAACCCGTGGGAACCTTTGTTCTCTGCTGCTGTTTCTGTAGATGTGTCACACACAACATATTCTGCATCCTGGGATAAGACCAGCCAGTAGGATCAAGTCTTACATCCCCTTGTCCCATTAAAAAAACCACAGCGATGTTTCTTCTCCTGTTTGACCCCACAGTTCTAACAGTAACCAGTGCTTTCTGGAACTAAGAACTGAGCACATGGCAGTGGCCTTTCTGCACTCTTAAGCTCATTTCAGTGCCTCATGTAAAAGTCAATATGCCAGGGTTCACAGAACAAGAGGTAGGCTGCCTCCCTCCTCAGTCCGACTTCACTGAAATGGCACAGCGTCCATGTAGACTCTAGGCTGGTCAGCCTCTACTTACGTGCTCTTAGGTATTTAATCTGGCATCTGCATTCTCATTTGCAAAGTAGAAATGCTGATTTAGCCATTCAGCTGGGCTGGGGATGTGGCTTAGGAGATACAGTACTTGCCTAGCATGCATGAGGTCTTGGGTTTGATTCCCCAGCGCCATATAAATTAAGCAAAGTAGTATGTACCTCGCCTCTCAGCATTCTGGAGATGGAGGAGGGAGGATCAGAAGTTCAAGGTCATCCTCAGCCACATAGTGAGCTTGAAGCCAGCCTGGGCTACGTGAGACCCTGTCTCAAAAAACTTTTACACTTTATCGAGAATACAGTATATTGTGAGTAGTAGACTAAATTATTTATTTGCATAGTTTCATTTAGTCCTGTAAATAGGAGGTGAGGTGGCTTAAACTGTGATTCAGTTTCCTAGCCTGAGAAAAGATGGTTTTTGCCCTGAAGTTTTGCTGTGAAGACCGAATACATTAATATGTCCAGAGCATGCCAGGGCACCTAGCACGGAAGTCATCCTCATGCAAGTCAGCTGTTGCATCCAATTGCATCATTGTCTTGTAGATGGCTTAATAAGGTTGTGACTTGGTCACAAGCATACGTCTGAAAGTCAAAGCTTGGTTTACACCAAGTGTTGTCAAGTTTACATCCTGTGTTCATATCGCAACTCTGCAATAGAGAATCACTGCGTGTGTAAAGGCTTTGTTCTGGGATCGATATGCTGCAAGGCAGTGGTTGATGCCGTCTGGTGATGCTGTTTGTGTTGGTTACTTTTCTTGTTGTGATTCAATACCTGGCTAAAGTAGGTTAAAGGGGAAAAGGCTTATTTTGGCTCACATCATGAGGGGATACTGTCCGTCGTGGAGGGGAAGGCAGGGAGCAGGAGTGTGAGGCAGCCGGCCACATTGTGTCCACAGTCAGGAAGTGGAGAGAGCCAAACTCTGGTGCTCAGCTCACTGTCTCTTCACTCAGTCTGGGACCCCAGCCTGTGGGATGGTGCCGCCCGCCCACATTGAGGGTGGGTCTTCCTGGCCCAGTTAACGTGATCTGGGAACTCCCTAATAGATGTGCCTAGAGTTCAGTTTTATAGTGATTTGAAATCCCATCAAGTCGACAGTCACACTCTTGTTATGAGTGTTTTTACCATTGCTACTGCTGTTACTACAGGTTCTCCCAAAGTTCTGATCCAAGACAGAACCAGGACACCAGCTGGTGTGTATGAGGAAGGTGTGGGTTGGCGGTGGGACCCAGTGTGCTGTATATTCAAATGCCAGGACACAGGGCTGCCCCCGACTCTCAGATATCTTTGGCTTTCAAGCACTGTTCACATCCTGAGGTGTGAGTTGGTGACTTCTAAGCAGGTTCTCAATAGCTTAGCATAGCATCTTAAGATTTAAGCAGATATATTAGCTAGCAATTCAGACGTGCTTAAATGAAATGCATTTTTTAGTAAATGTAGGACATAACATTTGATGAAAATGTACTTTTAGATGTTTAAGCACATTTATTGTCTTTCCATAGAAACCGAGGCTTCCAAGCTTCCTGCACCTTCTGTGAAGCTGGTTAACTTTCAACAAGGTGACAAGTAAGCGTTCATTCACGCCGTTTAGCAGGTTTTCTGTTTCACTTGGATTATGTTTGAGTAAGTTCCTCATCTCTCCCTACAGCACTTCAGCTAATGAGAAGGAGGTGGAGGTGAGTTTACAAGTGTCTGTCTTTCTCTGTCCCTCCAGCCCCCCTTCCCTTCCTCCCCCCTCCACACTTCAGACTCCCTCATCCATGTTTTTGCATGTGCTTGTAATGTGATCAAGTACAGGCTGAGCCCTTGCCTGCAGCCTGAGGGTCCCAGGGAAGGAGGATATCCCAGCACGGTCAGTAGGAGACTGACCTCATCTGACATTCTCTCCCCACCCTCCCGTTGCTGTGACCACAGGCGGAATTTCTCAGGTTATCTTTGGGACTTAAGTGTGACTGGTTTACCCTGGAGAAGAGAGTGAAGCTTGAAGAGAGATCCCGTGACCTGGCAGAAGAGAATTTGAAGAAAGAAATCACCAACTGTCTGAAGCTTTTAGAGGTGAAGGGACACTGGGGACCACACATTTAGTCATATTCTTCCCTCTCTCCCTCCCTCCCTCCCTCCGCTTTCCTTTCTTTTCTTCTTCCCTCCCCCCTTCCCTTCTGCAACAATATTCTTCAGGGTTATTGATCTGTAGCTCCCTTTTCTTGTAACAGCTCTGTTCACCTTGGTATCAAGGTAATAGGGCCTCTTAGAATGAGCTTGGAGATACTCCTCCTTGTTCAGTTTTGGGGGAGAATTTTGAAAGGGCTGCCATTGTGCCTGCCTTCCTTAGTGAAGCCATTTGGTCCGGGGGTTTCTTTGTTGAGAGGCTGTGATTACTGATTCAGTCCTCTCAGATTATTTCCCCATGATTCTGTCTGGCCAGCCGTATTCTGTTTTGCTTACAGCTGACCCCTGCTCTTCCTGCTCAGGGAACTGCATGTCTAGCAATGGCCATTACTGTTGGTCTACAACTCATTAGCTGCAACTTAGACATATCTGTTTGTTTCGAACGTGGCTGCCGTTCGTGTGCCTACTGTGTGCCGAGGATGGTGGCGTCTGCTCCCTGTACATGGCATTCTTGGAAAGCAGACGATGGGCTCCATCCAACAGGTGAAGAAACGGCAAACTAGGAAGCTAGGAAGTTCGACACTTCCAGAGTTACAAAGCCTGTCGTCGGTGTTGCCTCGCACTGTTGACAGGGCGTCTTCTTCATGACGTATGGTGTAATGGCACCTCTTACAGTTCCTGGCTCTAGATTTGGACAGCCTATAGACACCTGCTTACAGTTACACAGAGGCTGGGCATGGGTCACCTGCTAACAAGTCTCCTCTTCATCCCTGCTGAGAAACATAGGCTTTGCTCATGAAAGGCACTATTTGAGGCATGGGTCCAGTGGGATATCCTTAGCATAATGGTATATGCATCTAGCCAGCCTGGTCACCTAGCTGTCAATAGGAGAGTATATTAGTTCTTTTTATTGTTGCAAATAATACAACAGAATACCCAACAAAAGCAATTTAGGGAAGGAAGGATTTATTCTGTCTCATGGTTGGAGGGTGTAGTTCTGCATGACAGGATAGCACGATCACAAAAGCAGGTGTAGCTGTGATGGTAGGTCATAAGGTGGCTGGTTAGAGTCCACAGTCAGGAAGTAGTGAAAGATAAGATCTGGACTTCAGATGGCTTCCTCCTCTTTATTCAGTCGAGGACCCCAGGCGTGGGCCGGAGCCCCGGTGGGGCTTCCTGCCTCTCTGGAAACACTGCCACATGCCCAGAGGTGTGTCTCCTGGGTGATTCCAAATCAAGATAAGATCTGGACTTCAGATGGCTTCCTCCTCTTTATTCAGTCGAGGACTCTCTGGAAACACTGCCACATGCCCAGAGGTATGTCTCCTGGGTGATTCCAAATTCAGCTACATGGACAGTAAAGTTGAAGGTAGAGCCAGCTCTCATTTGCTTTTTATGTCGCTCAAAGTCCCAACTTTGTTCCTATGTGAAACATTTCATGCATAACTTAGTCTGTTTATGCTTACCAAAAGCACCCCATCCTGTGAACCACAGAAGAGAGCTGTCGGTAACCACGGGGGAATACACAAAGAAGGGATCGAGAATAGACTTAAAGGGTTTGTAAACATCTGCATGCATCCACCTATGACCCAACACAGATGCTAATATTTTAACTTACTACTTTTATTTTATGTGTATGTATGTATGTATTGCCTGCATGTATGTATGCATACCCATGTCATGTAATGCCCATGAAGGCCAGAAGATGGTGACAGATCCCTTGGAAGTGGAGTTATGGATGGTTGTCAGCTGCCATGTGGATGCTGGGAACCAAACCTGGGTCCTCTGCAAGAACAGCCAGTGCTCTTAACTGCTGAGCCACCTCTCCAGCCCCAAGATGTTAATGTTTTATACCCTCCATTGTTGGGCTTTGATGATGTTCATCACCCTCCACCAGGATGTTGGAGATCAGACTTTGATTTATTTAGCATTAGAAACACTTGTCAATGATGGTGTTGGATGTCTTCTAACCCTTTGCTTTCCTCACAGTCATTAACACCGCTGTGTGAAGATGACAACCAGGCTCAGGAAATCATTAAGAAGCTGGAGAAGAGTATAATGTTTCTGAGCCAGTGTGCGACTCGCGTGGCCAGCAGGGCTGAGATGCTGGGAGCCATCAACCAGGTAATGGTGGAGCTGGTAAGAGGGTTTGTTTCCCCAGAGACCATGTGCTAATTGCTAAGAATAAGTTTTTAGGGATACTTCTTTGTTTTATAAGACCTATGTGTTCAACATAAGAAAAAATGTATAAGTACAGACTGTAAAGAGAAAGCTCTCATACTAATAGATCAATTGTGTGCTGTGTTCCCCTGGATACCCTCTTCATACAATATTATGATCTGCCTCCAGATGGTTTTCATTGAGTATATAGCACAGCTAACTCCACATACTGCAAATGTGTGCAGACATAGCACCATTTCACAGTATTTTCTGGGTTGCACAGACGTGACTCGTCTAACAAGTTACGTTGGTCATTTCAGGATGCTTTTGTTTTGCTCTGGTAAATGATACTCTGATAAGTGTCCTTGGTTTTCCAGGTGAAGGCACACAGTTGATTCAAGCAGAAGTTTATTTGGTGAAGTAATACAAAGGAGACAGACAGACAGACAGACAGACAGGGGCTAACTTAAAGAGGGGACTGGAGTGGAGCAGCCCGTTGGCTTCTGTATTGTGGGTATTTAAGAAGGTTTTAGACTATTTGAAGTGGATGGTCCTCACCAAGGGTGAGGTGATCCTTTTCCTGTCCCCAATCATGGTAGAGCTGATTTCCTTATCAGGGTATTTCTTTCATCCTCGTCTTGACAAGCCCTCAGAAAAGAGGGAGCAAAACCACAATGTAAATGCTAGTACAAAGAACCAGGACACAGACCCGTCATGAGTGTGCATGCGTGGTGATTGGGAGAGCATCCTGTGCCTTAGTTTCTGACGCAGCTGGAACAACCGAATTGCAACTTGAAGGACATTTGACCACAAGGGGCACCTGGCATCGGAAATGCAGCTGCTGACTGCAGTTTCCTTGGCTGCTTCCTGCTGAACCACCCACCTGCTTTCATTTGCATATGCACGTTGTGCACTCAGGAAAGCGGAATTTCCAATTTTCATCCTGAGCAATTCTGAAGGGATTTGACTTTTTAAAAAGTTCTGTTTTTTATGCAAATGAGTGTTTTGCCTGCATGTGTGTAAGTGAACCTGTGTGCAATGTCCACGGAGGCCAGAAGGGGGCAGTGGATCCCCTGGAACTGGAGTGAAGAATGGTTGTTAGCAGCCATGTGGGTGCTGGGAACTGAATCTGGGTCCTCTGCAAGAGCAGCCAGTGCCCTTAACCACTGAACCATCTCTCCAGCCCTGAGACTTCTGTCTTAAAATATATTGTGTTAAGATATTTTTAAAAATTTACTGATTTTAAAGGCATGGTGGCACACGCCTTTAATTCCAGCACTCATGAGGCAGAAGCAGGCAGATCTCTAAGTTCAAGGCCAGCCTGGTCTATATACTGAGTTCCAGGCCAGTTGGGGCTACAGAGAGACTCTGTCTCCAAAAAAAAATTTTTATTGATTTTTATTTTATGTGTATGAGTATTTTGTCTGCATGTATGTGAGTGCACCTGTGTCATGCAGTGCATTAGGAGGCCAGAAGAGGGTGGTATCGAATCTCCAGGGACTGGAGTTATGGATGGTTGTGAGCTGCCATGTGGATGCTGGGAACTGAACCCTGGCCCTCTGTAAGAGCAGCCAGTGCTCTTACCCTGTTGCTCCAACCCCTCAAGAAAATTTATCTAACTGTGGTGGTTTCAGTTTGATCATTTGTTACAAATTCTCATTCTCTTACAACCCCTCAGTGGAGGATAATGCTATTCTTTATTTTATTTGTACAACAGTTATGTATGCATAAGGTTTTTTTAAAAAAATTTAAGTATCTGTATCAGCTGCCTTATCTGATCCCCCATACTCCATGGTCACAAACTTCAGTTCTCCTTTATCTTTATCCACATTTCTAAATAGCATGCCTACACTGCTGTGTGGTGATATGGTTTCCATTTTAAGTACTGTTGGTTACTTTTCCACCATGGTGCGTCTGCAGTGTTTGTCCCTGCCCCTCACCCTCCCACTGTCAACTTTGCATCTCGTTTCTTGACCAAGCTTAAACTGCACAATCAAACACAGCATTTCCTGCCTTGCCTGAGCCCTCTTTCCTGTTCACGTGTTATTTATTGGGCAAATCTACAACCTGTTTGAATGCACTTTCTCCACCTACCTGTGCCCACTCTGTGGTACATAGCACACCCCATGATGACAGAACTCGTCATCTCATCATCCCATGCACCACGTGGGTCCTGGGAGCCTCCCACCCCCTCCTTCTTCTAGATCAGCTCCACACGGTGTCCTCACTCCTCAAACCATCATCGTGTCCTCTCTTGTCTTCTCTGTCAAAGACTTAGTGACTGAGAAAATTTGAGCCAATCCAAAGAGAGCTGTCAGAGCCCTGAACGTGCCATCAGAATCCACACGAGGCCCTCCTTTCCACTACCAAAGACAGCCAGTCTCCAGCCTTGTGTAAGGGCAGCCATCTTAACCCAGATATACGATCATGTCCCTTCAGGTTTACCCAGAAACATGTGCCTAGATTCTCCTGAATGACCTCCATTTTCTATGGAATCACTCCCACAAGGTCCACTAATACATTAAGATAGGAGATGCTGGGTTGTGTGAATCCCAGTGGTACGGTACTTGCTTAACATGCATGAGGCTCCGAGCTTGATTCCCCAAATAAACACAAAGGATGGAAGCTCTGGGGCCAGGTGTGTGCCTGCGACCCTAAGCCTTGGACAGCTAGCCGGAGACTGAGAGCTTGACTGCTGAGCATCTCTCCAGTCCCCCGTAGTTCTGTTTGGCATGGTAGCAAGGGCTTTGGAACTAAATTAAAGCAACAGTTGCTCAGCATTAGGAATGAACCAAATGCCTTTCGAAGTGGTTTTTATGTTGTGAATTCTACACCAGGATAAAGAACAACCATCACACTGTTTCCAGTGCAAACAAAGCCACTTTTGAGGCAAGGAAGTTTGGTATCAACTATGTGGTATTAAGGTGTTTTAAATGTTAAACATCCTAGCATTGCAAACTTTTTTGTTTTTTTGAAACAGGGTTTCCCCATAGTCCCAGTTGACCTGGAACTTGCTATGTAGATCAGGCTGGCCTCAATCTCACAGAGATCCCCCTGCCTCTGCCTTCCGAGTGCTGGAATTAAAATGCTTGCCACCACACCCAGTGCATTGTATTTTTTATAAAAAACGTTTTATTTTATGACTATTGCTTGCATGTATGTAAGTGCACCTATGTCATGCACTGCCTGTGGATGTCAGAAGAGGGCATTGGATCCCCTAGAACTGTAGTTATAGACAGCTGCCATGTAGGTGCTGGGACTCGAACCCAAGTCCTCTGTAAGAGCAACCAGTACTCTTAACCATTGAGCCATCTCTCTGGCCTCTGTATTTTTTTTTTAAAGAAAATAAGTTTTTTAAAAAATATCTTTCCTGAAACATTTACGAGTGGAAAAAACATGCTGATCACTTACATCTCTTTTTAATTCAAAAACTTGGGAAGAGATGAAACTTTTTATGGCAAAATATCAACGCCCCTAAAGGCTGGCTACCTGTGACCCATGGTGTCTTTACTCTCTCATTGTATTGATAATCTAGCTGGTGAAATATTCCAGACTACATGTCATTTCCTCCACGATTTCCTCCAGATGCCTTTACTCTCTTCTTAGGTCTGGAACTGCCAGCTGAGGTTGGCCTTGAACTCACGGTGCCTACCAGGCCTGCACTCCACCAACTGAGCTGCATCCCCCGCCCCTTTCCACACTGTCTTTAAGGTCTTACCACAAGCACTCGTTCTTATTCAGCTTAAGTTTTCTTGCATTACATCTTTTTCTATTTGCCCTCATACACTTTTTTTTTTTTTCCAAAAATATGCCTATACTGACATTGTAGTTGGATTCAGGAATGGACTGGGTAAATGCGTGTTAAGTTTTCCGTTTACTATTGTGTGTGCACCTGCCACAAGTGCCCATGTGGAGGTCAGAGAACAATGTCCTAGAGCTGGTGCTGCCCTCCAGCATGGGTTCTACGTTTCTTGCATTACATCTTTTTCTATTTGCCCTCATACACTTTTTTTTTTTTTTCCCAAAAATATGCCTATACTGACATTGTAGTTGGATTCAGGAATGGACTGTGGGTGAATGCGTGTTAAGTTTTTCATTTACTATTGTGTGTGCACCTGCCACAAGTGCCCATGTGGAGGTCAGAGAATAATGTCCTAGAGCTGGTGCTGCCCTCCAGCATGGGTTCTACAGATGGAACTCAAGTTGTCAGGCTTGTAGAACACAGGCTTTCCTCACTGGGCCACCTTGCCAGCCCTGAACACACGTTTTAACTGGGTGTGGGGTAGTAGTTTCAACAAAAATTTACTCGTTTTTCTACCAGGAAAGTCGGGTCAGTAAAGCCGTGGAAGTGATGATTCAGCACGTAGAAAACCTGAAGAGAATGTATACCAAAGAGCACACAGAGCTGGAGGAGCTGAAGCAGGCTCTTCTGCAGAGTGAAAGGTCCTT
>NW_008340972.1:307491-322983 GCF_000622305.1 Nannospalax galili | reverse complement strand
CATTCCTGGTTTTATATGTCAGGAAAAACCAAAAACAGAGCCACATACAGAATCCTCTGAAAATGACACTAAAAATTCATTAAATCAATTTAGATGGCTGAGGTGTGAAAAAATACATAGGTCCAATTCACTGAGTAAACTTGAGTGTTTGCCATTTAGGGTGTGTTAGAGTTGGTTCTTTCTCTACATGTAGAGTCATGTGTAATAAATAAACCAACTCTTACCAACCATGGTCTTGAATTCTTGCATGACCTAGCACATTTAGCACACTGATGACTTGGAAAAGTGGCACACAGGTCCAGGGAAGCATCTTAACGTGTGACTTCTATCTACTTACAAAGGTTTTAGGGAAGCAGTAACAACGTCTCTGAATAGAATTCTTGTTTCCTTGGTGTTCCCTCTTCTGAAAGACTTGATACTCTTGATGTGAGTGGTACTTCAGGATTCCTTGACCTGGAGAGCAGCCATCTGACGCCTGCCCAATGTGAGCAAGCGTCCTGAACATCGGCAGTGACACAGGTTAAGATGGGAGTTACTAGGGCTGGAGACGTGGCTCAGTGGTAGAGTGTTCGTCCAACACATTGAAAGCCCTGGCCTCCATCTTTGGTACCACAAAATGAAAACATTAGCAGATACTTACCTTGCTTAGTAACCTCCAGAGTCTTCTGTTTGTTTTTGAGACAGCATCCCACTCTGTAGCCCAGGCTGGCCTCGAATTCACAGTGCTCATCCTCTCTCAGCCTCCTGCAGAGTCTTAAGGAAACCTTTTGGGACCTTTGCCTTGACATAAATGCTTATGTAACATGTGACAATGTTTTTCCTTTCAGATGACTGTCAGATTAAAAAACGCTCATCTTCTCTAAACTCCAAGGTAATTACTACTTTATAATTGACAAATGTTGAAGAAACACTCATAAGATGGTTTGAAGATATTATTTGAAGTTACATGCCTTTAAATGTAAATCACAAAACTGATTTTGATTCACAAGCATGAATATACATGTGAGTTTGTTTATAGTTTGAGTTACACGTTTATACTTTCTGCTCTATTTCTATGTCAATCAAGGTGGCACATCAGCAGGAGGAAATCCAGAATAGCAGTCTTTTAAAAATATTTTATGTGTATGAGTGTCCTGCCTGCATGCAAGAGCACTCATGTCATGTACTGCCTGTGGAGTTCAGAAGGTGTCGGATCCTCTGGAACTGGGGTTACAGACAGTTGTTAGCTGCCCTGTGAGTGCTGGGATCTGAACCCAGGTCCTCTGCAAGAGCAGCCCATGCTCTTTACTGTAGAGCCATCTCTCTGGCCCCCGTAGGACCGACTGGCCGGAGCCTTTCAGCCCAGCCTCCTCTCTCTGACTCCCTGCCCTAGGCCCTCAGCATCCTTCCTACCCAGACAATGAGTCCTTTACCACAACTTCAAGTCACAAAGCAAGAAAAAAGATGAGTGATTCTCTTCTCTGCAAAAACAGGTCCTAGAAATCCAGGGCATTTCCCACTTCATTCTTGGAATGAGATAGGAAAATAGAACATCTTTTTCTGGATGCTTCCATGCCTCACGCAAAAAAAAAAAATCAAAGAGCTTGGGGCAGAAGATACAGCTCAGCAATTAAGAGCACTGTCTGCTCTTGCAGAGGACCCAGGTTCGGCTCCCAGCACCCACAGGCTGGCTAACAACCATCTGTAACTCCACTTCCAGGAGATCCTGACGCCCTCTTCTGACCTCTGGGGCATTGCACAACACAGGTGCACTTACATACATGCAGGCCATACACGTAAAAATAATAAAATACTAAAAGATCAAGGTGTGTATTGCTAAATAAGAAGGTAGAAGGGGAAGTGTGGACCAACCAGCAGCTTTTACCACAGCTTGAGAATCAGGATTCCCCAGACTTCCAAGGCTTTCGAGTGAGTGACTGTACACGTGTCCCTTCTGATGCTCTCTGCTGAGGAGTGATGGACACACACAGGGGATGGACATGGTAGAGTCAGAGCAGAGCCAGGTTTCTCAAAATTTAGTTTGATACCCTTGGGGCGCGCAGCTAACCTGTGACGTGAAAGAACGGGTAACGTTTTAAGAAAAGGATTCAAATCCAGTTCCTGTATCGGTGCTGGTTGGTTTTGTCAGTTTGACACCAACTAGAGACCTCCAGGAGGAAGGGGCCTTGACTGAGGAATTGTATCCATCTTAGTGGCCTGAGCATGTGGTCTATGAGGCATTTTCTGTGTTGATTTAGGAGAGCCCAGCCCACTGCGGGTGGTGCCACCCCCAGGCAGGTTGTCCTGAGTTGTATAACAAAGCAAGCTAAGGACCAGCCCAAGCCAGCAAGCTGTGTTCTCTGTGGTCTTTACTTCACTTCCTGCCCTGACCCCTCTGGGCATGTACTGTGACCTGGGAGTTGTAGGATAAAGTAAACCCCCCTCCCTAACTTGGTTTTCCTCAGAGTTTTATCACAGCAGTGGAAACTAAACTGGAATCTGTTACATTTCACATCACTGCTTTGAACAAACACTTAACAGGTCACTTACAGGTGGGAAAGTCGGTTCTGGCTGACAGGTGAAGGGCATGACAGCAGAACACGCAGCTGCTTGTTCACATCTGTGAGGATCAGAGGGCAGAAGGCGGGATGCAAGAGTGCAGCTGGCCTTCTCCCTCTTACTCATGCAATGTGCTTCCCAAATTCAAGACAGGTTTTACTCCCTCTGTTGATTCTATTCAGAAATCCCTTCAGTGACACACCCAAAGCTGGTCCTCACTAATGCCCTAGGTGCTTTTTAATACAATCAAGTTGAGGGTGGAACTTAATCATCATAATTCCTTTACTTTAATACATTGAAACTGTTTATGTCCATAGTGGTGATAGGGAAAAATTAACCTAATCTAGAACTAATGACACAAAGCTGGTCCTCACTAATGCCCTAGGTGCTTTTTAATACAATCAAGTTGACGGTGGAACTTAATCATCATAATTCCTTTACTTTAATACATTGAAACTGGTGGTGATAGGGAAAAATTAACCTAATCTAGAACTAATGACGTAATAGTGACACTTATTTAAACCACACAATACTGCATAGCACTTTCCTGTGCAGATCTCAAAGCTGATGAACACATCCCTTCATTAAAACGTAACATCTCATTTATACCCGGAGTCTAAAAATGTTGATCTCTCCCAGCACTGGGGAGTCTGAGGCAGGAGGACTGTCACAATTTGAGGCTGGCCTGAGCTACATAGTTTATCCATGGAATGGTGGTGAACCATCCCATGGGGATAGTGGACGGTAAGTGACAATAATACGATAAGGAGATGTTGGAGGAGATATAAACATCACACAGTATGAATGTGTACCACATCCTATTATAATGTTGGTATGCACACCATGTATTAGCTAAACCAAATATAGCAAAATGTCATGACTATTGAGTATATTGTTGGAAAAATGGCGGGAACAGCTATAGCTGTGGGTGCGTACTCACCTCCTCTTGAATTGGGGGATTTTTTTTAGGTATAAAAGCAAAGATAGCAAAAGAGAAAATGTTTGCTTGACTTACACAATTTTTTCTTCCACAGAAATGGGGGGTGGTGTGGAAATGATCTTGAGTGTAGACACACTGTGATTCGGCAGAAGTCAGATAAATGCAAACCCAACCCAACTTCGTATTCCCTGTCTCATCAGCAAAACGTAGCATACTCCAAGGTTGGAGGACATGGACTATAAATTAGTAAATGTTTCTCAAAGGCAGTCTGCCCATGCAGGGTCTTTGACAGCATGTCTGCAGGGGTCACATGATGGACAAGTCTGTCCAGGAACACGCACTGGTGTTTCTCGAGTCAGGTCCTCGGAAGCAGGGCCGGTGTCTGGACGGGTGCGGACGGGAATGGTTGGTGCGGCAGAGCGTGTATGATACTGAGGGTTCTCCAAGTGCATTTCTCTCTTTGGTAGCCATCTTCTCTTCGGAGAGTGACCATTGCCTCCTTACCCAGGAACCTTGGCAATGTAGCACTGGTAAGTGAGTGCATTCAGTGCTCAAAATTAAATTCATCTCTACATGATAAAGAAATAAACTTCCTTCAGCAAAGACTTATTTCTTGACCCTCCAAAGGTGTCCGGGATGGAAAACAGTGACAGATTCAGCAGGCAGTCAAGCAGCTGGTAAGTGTGACTTGGTGGCTGCCCTTTGGGAGCCTCATGACAAGCTGATGCTTGACTCAGGTAAGTGAGCATTTACACTAACTTCTGATTCGTTCAGAGTTTAAACAATGTGTGTATAAAAACTGGTGTGTAATCATGACATTCATACCAGGACGTTAGTCATTTGGCTGTGCAAAGGAAAAAATTTAGAAACCCATTCTGTATGGATTCAAGCAGGAATAAACTGGTACCAGCCAGGTGCACCTGACAGCTATTTCTTTGTGCAGGCGCATTCTGGGGACAAAGCAAAGTGACCACCGCCCCTCATTGCACCGCTTTATCAGCACCTACTCCTGGGCAGATGAGAAATGTGAACTAAAGTAGGTAAATCTTGATGCATTTACTGAACTGACAGGGACTGGGGTGTGAAGAATGGGGGCACTTAGTTCAGTGGAACTGACATTAACGTTGCATCATCAAAGAGACAATTCACGGTGAAAGACACTACGAACCACTTTATAAATGTCGTTTGTGAACACAGTGGCTGTAACATTCACTGCGGCAAAGCTTTAACTTCAGTAATTCTCTGGACTTTCCCAAAGGTCATTTAAAGAGCACAGAAGTAAACTCATGTGCATATATGTAACATAAGCCCATATATGAAACACATATGCATGTGTCTTACATAAAGGGGAGAGATGATGCTACTCGCTCTATTTAGCAAAGTTTTGTCTTTTTAAGACAGGTCTTCCTAATGATATTTCAACCTCTATGGGCATTGTAGGACACAGGTGCGTTTACACACATGCAGGCAACACTCGTAAAATAGAAATAATAAAGTATTTTAAAATAAAAAGGTACTCAGTGTCTTGGGAACTGGTAGAGCAGAGTATACTGGGCTACCAGTACCTGCTATAGCCCAGTCTGGCCTCAAACTAATAGCAATCCTCCAGGATTACAGTTGTCATCATCATGAATAGTTTATGTTTAACAAATGTAATGAAGTAAAATGTACCGCATGCTTCTACAGCATAGAAGGTGACAGAACACTGCCTCTGCTGAGCCCCCGGCTCCAGTCTATTTTCTCTCCTGATGAACAATGCCACATGTTCACTGGGTACCTACAGTGTGATGGAGACTGTGCTCAGGTCTAGGCACTCTGACAGAGGGAGGGTCCACATGAGTCTGCGTCACATACCACACCTCCGCATTTAGAGTTATTGCGTCACATACCACACCTCCGCATTTAGAGTTATTGTGATGGATCGTTTCTGAGCTAGGTGGGAAAAAAATATCGAGCACATCCTTCAAAAGATTGTTTACCTATGATACACTATCTGCTCACATCTTTACAAACCAAAGTCTGAAATACTGAGAAGCCCGTAGGCCCCTTTATTTTTTTTAAAGTAAACTAAATCTACCACATTTTTTTTTTACCCATAAATGTTTGAGACATTGTCCCCTTTGGCAATCCTGAGGGCATTATGAACTTGGGATTTCCAAATTCAAATCCAGCTAGGAGCATCTATAAAAATGAAACAAGTTTTATTCAGGTGGAGAAAACCCTCTTTAGGCAGTAACTTGATTAAAAACACACTCTCTTCAACCAGTTCCCAGAGCATTGAGTACTAGTTTAGTTTGATTAGCTTAATATTTAGAATATTTTCATAAACTTTTTAAACTAAGAAAGAGATGACATTGTGATTGTTTTCCAAGTTAGCACTGCATGAAAGTTCTTCAGACAGCCAGAAGCGGCAGAGCGTGCCTATAACCCTGAACCGAGGAGGCAGAGGATCACCAAAAGTTTGAGGCCACCCTAGGCTATACCAGGAGACTATCTGAAAACCAAGTTGTACAGAAAAAAACAATATAATCAATTGCTTAGCTACAAGGTTTAAAAACTGATAGCATTTTTTTCTCACTATTAAGTATTCTTCTAGCATTTTCAAGAAATATGGAATCCACATGTGCACAGTAAATGTTTCTGTAGACTACAGGAAGGAAATTATTTTAAACTTAAATTGCTATGGATCTGGTGATGTAACATTCAGATTTGTTACTCTGAGCACTTCGGGTTATACAGTCAACCTGAGTGATGCTTATAAACACTGCATATTGTTAGTTTCAAATTCTTGAAAACAATACTTTCTGCAGAACCAAAGATAAGTCAGAGCCACCAAGGGACGAGATGGTGGAGCACGTGAGGAAGCCCAGCCTTTCTGAGAAGAACAGCCCATCCCAGTGGGAGGCCTCCTCTGTGTAAGTGCTTGCCCATGACCTTGCTTTAGTGGGATGGGCATGACTAACAGATAGCAGTACTAGTGGAACTGCATTAAAGACATGTCAGATTGTTTAAGATGAGTAGTCAACTGCAGTAACAACCCCTCACCTATTGGACATGAGGCAGGAGCGTTTCCAGTGGTAGGACTTGACCCTGGAGCCAGTCTTAGCTCCGATCACAGCTCTCTGACCTGAACCAGGTCATCCGTTCCAGAACTTCTGTGCTTCATCAAGAACAAAGGCAGAGTACAGCTCATTCAGCTCTGTTTACTTCTGTACTGTTTGGGTTCTTTAAATTTTAGCACAGTAGGGGCACAGGGTTTAGTGAGAAACAATATTTACTTGGTAGATAGATTTACTTTGACTGAAAGAATGCGATGAATATTTGGCCTTGTCAGGAGTTAGTGGCTCACAGTACAGCACTCCTTTACTCCCCATAGCTGTAAACGGAGGGGTGCACTGGGACAGCTCAGCATTGCCCGCCCTGGTGTCGTGTTCTTGCTGCAGGTATGGCTTGGTGGCTTCCTGGGCTGCACCCCTGCAGGCGTCCTTCAGGGGGGCCAAGGCGCTCTGCCTCTCCGTGATCTTCATCGTGGTCTTTGCAGCACTCATGAGCTTCCTCACCGGCAGGTTCTTCCAGAAGTCTGTGGCGGCCGCTCCCACCCAGGAAGGGGATTCCTGGATGTCCCTAGAACATATCCTGTGGCCCTTTACCAGACTCCAGCACAATGGGCCCCCACCAGTGTGACTTGTAGGACTGTCTCAGATTCCTAGGTTAGTGAGTTTCTGGTTGCCCTTAGTCCTTTAGAGATTTTAATATTTTAATTCCCCACCTGGGGTATTTTAGTGAGCTGAGACAAAGCTTTATAGAAATTTATCTAAATAAAGAACTATTCAAATCTTCATACAGTGAAAGCTGAAAGTCTCAAAAAAAAAATCCTCTGAAACTTGAGTAACAGAGTGCTATTCGGTGATTTTAATAGCATATCTGAGCTAGTCACACTGAGAAATACCTGATGTCCGCCCAGTAGGCCATGGCAGCAGCTGAGGTCAGGAGTAAGTGAGGACCCTGGTAGACAGGAGCATGTGGCACACGGAGTCAATGAACTGGCAGTCAGCGTGCCTGACTCTGTCCATGGCCTCCACCGATGCAAAGTCTTTCACCATATGGTACAAGGTGGCGTGAAACTCCGTCTCATCCTTGAGGGCCTCAGAGAACACCTCGCTGTCCTCCCTTATCCTGAGCATCTGTGCTCGGTCACCGTTGAACATCAGAAGGGCCCAGGGACGGTTCTCGGGCTCTTTTGCCAAGTGCTCCTTCGCCTGAAAGAGCAGAGAGCTGCTAAGGGCTCGGCCCCCCAGGGGCAGGAGCAGTCTTTGTGATTTTGAGACAGGGTCTCACTAGATGTAGACCAGGCTGACCGTGAACTGCCTCCTGAGTGCTGGGATTTAAAGGTGGGCACCACCATGCCCAGCTAAAGGAACACTAAGTGTATATGTGGTTTTGCTCCCCTGTAAGTGCACCCATGCAGGTCAGAAGAGGGCACTAGGTCCCCTGGAACTAGAGGTAAGGACAGTTGCTAGCTGCTATGTGGGTGCTGGGAACTGAACCCAGGGCCTCTGCAAGAGCAGGCAGTGCTCTTAACTGCTGAGCATGTCTGCGGCCCCCAGTCTTAAAGCCTTACTTTTGGATTATTTTTAAGCTTTGAGGCATTTACATATTTGTATTTCCAGTGTATTCATATTCACATTCCATGTATTCGTTCGACAAACAACTGAGCTCTTACTGCGTGCCAGGTGCCATCGTAGATGCTGTGGGAACAGTGGAAAGACCCACCTGACTAGGTTACCTGCAACTGTAAACCCTCACAGGTTACACTCGGAGGATGCAGTGAGAAAAGCCAGCAGCCAGCCTAGAGCAGCATCAATCGGCCAAGGCTCGGCAGTGTAGCCCAGAGGTAGGGCATGTGCTATGTGGGAGGTTCTGGGTTTGATCCTCTGCTCAGAAATTCGGTCAACCTTTAGAATGTGAAAAAGGCACATCTTCTACCAGCCAATAGTATTCCAAAAGTTAACTGGGAGGCCTAGCCCTAAGGAGTCAGTGAATCATAGACAGTCACACACGTGTAATTTTTTCCCGTTTGAGCCCCGAGATTTGACAGAACAGACAACAAAGGCATCTTCCCACAGTTTAGGGAGAACGCATGGTCTGCCTTTGAGCACTGTACCTTCTGATAGACAAGGTCTTGGGGGTTTTGCATACTCTACCCTGAATATAACTCTGGTAGAATCGCAGTAGAAGTTCCACTTGCTCCAGCTGAACGCGTAGGCAGAGCTCAGCAGGGCCATCTGCCGATAGGCCTTCATCTCAACCAGCGGAACCTGCCAGGAGGCAGCACGGCAACCTTAGACACCCACAGCTCCCTTTCCTCTACGCCCCCCTGCAGTCTGTCCCAGCAGGAAGATTCATTTGAACACTGCAGTCTGACTCTGACCGCACTCTCAGTACACCCCAGTGGCCTTCCCTTTCTGAGCAGGCTAAAGCCTGGAAACCCCTCCCTCGGCTGATGCTGGCCTGCATCCTACGCACCCCAGTCTCCTCTCCGGGCTCAGTGCTAGGCTCCTTGGCCTGCTGCTTTGCAGGCTGCAGACCCGCAGGCCGCTCCCTCAGGGCCTCCCTGCAGCTGTCCTCTCTAAGGGCCGAACTGGAGCTTCCCCAGACCCCGCAGGCTGAAGTGCGGGGCTCCAGCACACTGCCCCTTACCCGGGGATCCAGCCCTTCTCGCAGGCTGAAGTGCGGGGCTCCAGCACACTGCCCCTTACCCGGGGATCCAGCCCTTCTCGCAGGCTGAAGTGCGGGGCTCCAGCACACTGCCCCTTACCCGGGGATCCAGCCCTTCTCCCCAGCACCCTGCCCCTCCTCATCTGCCTTTTCAACATGCAGGGTCCTCTCAGTGCTGTCTCCTTCTCTGCTAGAGTGAGCTCCCTGAGGGCAGAGACTATTCCCAACGTACAAGCAGGGCATGCAGCGCTGCTCACTGGAGTCCCCAGCCAGTAAAGCCCAGGAGCTTCTCACCTGTGCATTTGACTGACAGATGCTACATGAAGGCATACCTTGTGCAAAACACACGAGATGCGTCCTTCAGCACCCAGCCGGTCCTCTTGCCTACAACTACCCTTCATGGTTAGAATCACCTCCCCCACTTACCACAGATGTTCCCAAGCACCTGAATGCTAACCTACAGTTGCTAGAATAATGCACAGAGCCTGTCCTCCAGGAGCCCCAGATTCCCATGGAGGAGGGGCTGAGAAGTCACAGGACGTGGTTTTGTGTTGTTGGGCCTTGTGTGTGACTTGCTGTTAGTGACAAAGTGCAGACATACAACCAGGCGGAGAGTGGGTAAGAACACACCCAGGGGCAGCAGCCTGGGCTGCTCACAGTGACCGTGGGGTCAGACCCCTCACCAACACAGAGACCACACCTTAGCCTCATTCTTGACTACAGAACTTGGAGACCTAGGTTTCTGGTCTTTTCACTTTTTCCTTCCTTTCTAACCATAATCCTGACGATATGAAACATTTAGTTCTTAGCACCATTCTAGGGGCCACTACAGTAAATCTGGAAAGACTGGTTCTTGCCTTGTTGTTGATAACAACATAAAAATGAGAGTGTTTTGTGGGGAAGATATTCAGCCCGGCTTCTTTCAAAGCCAAAATGAAGGGAACAGGAGTCATCCATTTTCCTTCCAAGTGAGACCCATGTTCCTGGTCTCTCAGCTTGACTGACGCTAACATGCAGAGATTTCCCTAAATTGACAAGAGAAAAGAGACTTACCAAAAGGAAGTGATTCCGGACCTACCTTGTGCTCTTCATACTGTTAGGACCCTGTCACTCCACCTTCAGAGGGTAAAGGGCAAGTGTTAGGCCTGAGCAGAAAGCTCTACCACAGGGCGCCCAGCTCCTCAAGCAGCTTACTAATGCGAGGCTTCATCTGAGGGACTGGACTAAAGATGTGGCAGAGCTCCTATTTTGTAAATTGTGACCTAACAATCCTGTGTTCACCCTGAATTAAAATAGTCATACAACCAACCATGATTCCACACAGGGCTTTTTCTTCATTGTAACATATGCAAGATTTAACAGAACGATGTTGAACTGTCTGGTTTTAAAGTCTGGCAAAGTGGCAATTTGAAAGTAGAGAGCGTTCATATTAATCTTACTTAAACTAACGTATCTAAAATATTTCAAATCGAGTCACTATAAAAATGGAGTCGGCATTTTTTCCACACCAAGTGCTCAAACTCCAACACTTTCATAGTTACAGCACACAGCAATTTGGACTTGGTTTAGGAAATCAACAGTCACGTGCATTAGGTGACACAGATGTGCCTATAACATCTAACGTGAAAATACATACTCTGCAACCCTGCATGTCAGTAAATGAACAGTCCGCAGGTGTCTCTTCGCAGTAGACAGGGTCAGGCACAAGGTCTTTGAGGCCACTGGGATGGGGAGGGCTGGACGCCTGACAGGGAGGCCTGATTACCAACCCCCATCCAACCTCGGGAAGGTCACCGACCTAACAAATTGGGCCTGGGTTTCCCTCTCTACAAACTAAGGCTAAGCATCGACAATCCTGAGCTATCATCCAATAACCCACGTGGGTTTTAAAAGCAAAGTCTGATAATCTTTTAGTCTGTCACATTCATAAGATATTCCAGGCTCTTTTGAAAAACAATTTCATTTTTCATACCATAGAATCCATCAATTCCACATATATGATCCAGGGATTTTTAGAAACTTTGAAGGGGTCTATGTGAATCTGTTCTAGAAATCATCACCCTGCTTCAGGCCTATTTACAGTGAACCTTCCATTCCCTGCCTTCAGTTCCCACCAACCACGAGCCCACCTTTGTCTCTCTAACTTCCAGGGCTGTGTCGTTTTGGACTAAGGAGCAACAGTCTCATTCAGAGAGGATCTTGAGACAGGGAGGGCAATCACATTGGGGTGCAGCAGACACGGAGCTCCACATGCTAGCAGGCTCACTGGTCCACTAAGTGGCGCATCCCAGCAATTTCAGGGAACAAGTGTGAGCCTCACTACTTACACATTATTGCTTATGTATTCAATTGACTTCATTAAGAAACCATAGCTCAAGGGACATTTTACATGTAATCATGGAAGCCTTCTATTTAAGTGTATGCATCCACAGTGATTCTGGATGCACTAGGCGTGCTCTAACAGTAGCTCACCTGTTTTGGTGATTCTGGATGCACTAGGCGTGCTCTAACAGTAGCTCACCTGTTTTGGTGATTCTGGATGCACTAGGCGTGCTCTAACAGTAGCTCACCTTGATATGTATCTGTATCTCAGCAAATAGCGTAGTCACACTCAGAAGCACTTTATTCATACCCAGTGGTCTCAGTTCCCATGACTGGTACGGCATGTTAATATGGGTGTCTTGAATCAAGGTCACGGGGCCGAAAGTTTCCAGACCGAATGTTATGAGTCTTTCTTCTCGATTGTAAAATATGTTGCTGATGCCATCAGTTCGCCAGATTTTACCTTCACAACAGAAGACAGAGACGTTATTATCTTTTCCTATAAAAACTCGGATGAATGAAGCCTAAGTCCTTACAATGTGTACGCATTGATCTTCTGTATTAAGAACAGAATCTTGGGGCTGGAGAGATGGTTCCATGGCTAGGAGCACTGGCTGCTCTTGCAGAGGACCCACATGGTGGCTAGCAACTATCCGTAACTCCAGTTAGTTCCAGGAAATACGACACAGGTGCACTTACATATATGCAGGCAATACTCTCATACAAATAAAGCAAAAATAATAAAATATTAAAAAAAAATAGAATCTCAGGAAAAGCCACCTTTGCTGGGAGATCCCGTGTCTCCAGGACTCAGTCCAAACCCCAGCACTGTCTGCGTGACACTCAGGGGAGACTTGGCTCACTTCTCTGGCCCCACCCCTTGCTGTTTTGCACACCTGTTTTCAGCCCCACCTTCTTGCCTTCCCTCCCCCATGCTCCATACCCCAGATGCTGTACCCTGTGCCCATGTTCCTGTGCACAGGCCGCTTATTCTTCCTAGACTTTTAAACTTGTACAGAAACTCTTCTCACAATGTGATGTCATAAGTGTACTACCTTTAATTTTCATTTCCAATTTCAGCCCATCATTACTAGAATTCTCGTCTCTAAAGATTTTCCTTTGGGGACCTTACATGTAAATGGAATCAGATAACAGATGCTATTTTTGTCTCTTACAAGTCAATTATGAAAAATGAAGTTTAGAAGTGGGGAAAAAACACTGGGTGTGACAGCTTGCACTGTAATCCCAGCATTCAAGAGGTGGGAGAATCTTGAATTCGAGGCTAGCTCAGGCTAGACAGTCAGCTCAAAGCCAGCCTGGGCTACACAGAGACCCTGTCTCAATAAAAAAAAACCAAAAACATAGAAATTTGAAGAAATGTTTCACCAAACAGGATATATGAAAGGCGACATATGTAACAAGGTGTTCAGTGTTAATCATTAGGTATACAGAAATTAAAAGCACCTAAAAGCACCATGAGAAAACATTTCCCACACACCAGAAAGACAAATAATAACAAGTGTTGGTGAGGATGTAAGACTTGAACAGAACTCATAAAGCTGCAGCCATGGTGAGACCATTTGGCCTCTCTAAGTATATAGCTGTCACCTGGCCCAGCGATTCCACTCCTAGGTATGTTGTACTCAAGAAAATCAAAATCATGGCCACACAAAGACTTGCACACGTGCGTGTGTGCGTGCGCACACACACTCTCTCAAGACCCCATTGAATATTCCATCCTGTGAGAAGATGGAGCCCAGCTTTCCCAGGCTCTAAAGCATTTATGTCTAACTCCAGCACTCTAGTGCCTTCCCCTGATGCCTCACCACCTCTCAGAGGAGGAACCTAGGTCTTCACTGTCTCTCAGCCTGGTCACGGGGGTGAAGCCATGTCCTCTCCTCATGTGGCCCTTTCCTTCTCGCACATGGAGAGTTCTATTGACTAGTTCTTTTAAATTCACTATAACAAATACAATTATGTTACCAACGTATTTTCCCCCTCCCCTGCCTCCTCCCCCTCTTCCTTCTTGAGGAAAATTCTTGCTATGCACCCAGACTGACCTTGAACCTGTGATTCTTCTATCTCAGTCTCCCCAGTGCTCTGGTTTGCTGTCTGTTGCTGTGATAAACACCATGACCAAAGTTGTCCTCTGACACACATACCACCATCACCACCACCACCACCAAAATAAAGAATGTAAAATACAGACTTCTGGGCTGGGGGTATAGCTCAGTTGGCAGAGTACTTCCGCAGCATCCGCAGGCCCTCAGTTCCACCCCCAACACCATACAAAACTGTGTGAGCTGCACACCTGTAATCCCAGCACTTGGGAGGCTGAAGCAGAAGTTCAAGGTCAGCTACGCTTGGTGTGAGGACAGGCTGGGCTTCCCAGGCTGTCGCACACCACATACACTCTGCATGCTTTTTGCACAGATTTTTTTTCATTACATGATTACACGAGCTGGTTTCGGCTGTACCTTCATCATCCCACCTTATGACCTTAGGATCCTCAAAAAAGATGACATTCTCGTGGACCTCCAGTGTGACCTCTATGGGTGGAAAGGTGCTTTCTGGGTCAGGTTCTTCATGGGTCTCTGGAGGATACATAAACTTCTGTAATCCGTCTTTGAGTATCTTTTAAAAGTGACCGAAACAGCACCAAGTTAGAAGACACAGAGTTGTAAACATCGCTAGATAAAGCAGTGCATTCAATTTTAATAAGCACTTGTATTTGCTCCCTCCTATCTGTAGAGTGACTAGACAGCACCCAACAGGCCAGATAAACAGTGGAGGGAAAGGCAGTGCATGTAAACACAGCTTCCTGAGAACCCGGTTCTGTGAGGCCTCCTGCCACTTTGTTTCTCAAGACTGTGTATGATGAAGCCTGTCATTAACCGAGAAGAGTTTAACAAGGACATGAGGGAAATCAAGAGATTACAGAATGAGTTCAAGGAACGCAGAGGCCTCGGCATAGGCCCCAAGCCACCCGGTCCAGGGCTGAGAGGAGGGCGGTGAAGGCGGCATAAGCCGACAGAAGTTCCTGAGGTGCGCGGGTCTGTGCACCATGTGCCATGTACCGACACAGAAAGAGCAGGACGAGGACACGGGAGAGTGGACGGCAGACTCCCGAGGGTGTCTGTGTCCAGACAACTCCACCCGCGAGCTCCCCCAGCAGCCCCAAGGAAGGACTTCCCAGTCACCCCCGGAAGCCAGACTGAGGTAGATTCTCTGCAGTCTACAGCCCCCACTTTCTCCCCCAGACCTGCTCCAATCCAGTGCGTCCTGCTGCGAGGACTGGTGAGCAGAACGCCTTCTACGAAAACCTGTGCCTGTGTGACACACCCGGGTGCAAGGCGTCCCTGCGGAGCCGACATTTTATTGGAGAGGAGATTAAGAGAAAAAAGTCCGCAAAGACTCTGCAGTGTTGGTGCCCAAATGCAAGGCACAGAACTCGCAAAGCCGGATTTGACTGACACCGACTTGAAATCCGGCCAGTGCTGAGCGGGGTGCTGCTACGTGCCACAGTGCTGAGCGGGGTGCTGCTACGTGCCACAGTGCTGAGCGGGGTGCTGCTACGTGCCACAGTGCTGAGTGGGGTGCTGCTACGTGCCACAGTGCTGAGCGGGGTGCTGCTACGTGCCGGTTTGCCTAGTGTGCCGAGGATGCCGCTTCCTCCCCCGGCACAGGGGTGGGGGGAGGGACGAAGTAGCTGCCGGCTTCCTAACTTCTCCCCATAGCTTTCTTTTTCCGTTGGCGTCGGAGCTATTTATAGCTTCGAGCAGTTTATCCCGGGAAGGCTGCAGGTGGGGTCCCCAGCACAAACGAAAACACGCAAACTGCGTTAGAGGCCAACCTTGGCTTTATGGCGGAGCCCACACAGAAAACAGAACAGAGCTGGGGTAAGATTGAGAACAGCTGTAGACACACCAAAGGCCGGACTGTGGACGAGAAGAGGTCACGTGCTGAGCTGCGGG